>NW_008824676.1:6887934-6889625 GCF_000699105.1 Pygoscelis adeliae
ACTTGTGTAGGTACTTCTAACTCATGGGGAAATAGTAGAGGTATTTTCCTTTTTCCAAAAGCAGTCCTGGGATCACAAAACAAATTCACATGTAGCCTAAATCTCTCAAACAACAGTTCGGTGATTTTCCATACTATTGAAGTAGAAGCCCATCACCAAAGCTAAATGCATTTACCAGTCTTAGAATCAGTTCAGTTTGAGTTTGCTGTAGTCACATCTACTCTGTTTTTATGCACAACAGCTACACAGATTTGACTATTTTTTTTAAATTTGAATTTCTTTGTCCCGTAACCTGTTTTATTTTAACATGAACTGTCAGAAGAACAAGATACTGTGAAACCCCATTGCTGTCTCTCACTGGTGAGATAATCGATGTTACAGGCCTGTTGCTCTTATCTTTGGGGAGTGTTTAACAGCATGATGGGAGTTCCATTTTGATTTGTGACTGTTTCATGTGGGTGGCCCAAACAGCCCATGGAAGGTGTGAACAAACAGACAGCTGCTGCTTTTATAAAGCAAAGAGTTTGTTCTGGATCTTAGGTTTTATTTTTTAGGCAAGTAGAATCTTGGGATTACAGCAAGTAAGATCTTGGGATCAAGCTGATGCCTGCACATCTGATGCTATTTGTTTAAAGGGGGATCCACTCATCCAAAACCAAGTCTGTCCAGGACTAGTTCATCCAAGGAATAATACCAAAAAGGATGCACTAGAAGATGCACTTCGTCTTGTAGCCTAAACAGTGGAACATGTGCAGGATCATGGGGAAATTCTGATAGCACCTCACAATTTTTAAAAATTATGTTTTCAGATGTTTGGCCTCTCTTAAACCTCTTTTTAAAAAGGTTTGCCTTTCAAGCATGGCATCGGTCACTGTGGCTTGTAATGGCATGATGTGAACAACGCAATTAAAAGAATACCAGTTTACACAAGAGGCCTTAGGTTTCTGAAATGTTTCAGGCACAATGTTATATTTAAATCAGTTCAGACATATTGAAGAACGGGGCAAGAAAACTACTGTTAGAAAGCTCCTCTGGACCTAGAAAGGTATCATCTCTACTGATTGTTTCAAAAAATATGTGCAACCCTGACACCATTTATTGTTTTCTAATAAAAAGAGAAATACATTAAGAGATTGTGTCTCGCTTTGGTTGTTAGAGCCATTGTTTGATTAAGTGTATTTCAGCTGAAGTTTTTAAGCTCCAAGATAGTTAGGAAAGTTGATGACCTACAGGAATATGTAGAGTATGCATGGTGCTGAAAGGCAAGAGAGTGAAGTTTGACTCTATTAAGATGGATGTGGAGTGATTGATAACACGTGTGAGAATGTAGATAGGAGTCTTGAACACGGAAGCAGAGGAGACAGGGAGTGTATTTTTACTCATTTCTAAAACTTCTTTTCTAGAGTCAGAAGGGACAAAGTGCAGATTATTTGTACTCTCCTCCAGTTTGCTGTGGTAAATATGATTTTTTTTCAATTTATAAATCCAAAACTAAACCTAGAACACTGGAAAGACTGACTTGAAGAAAACATAGAATCATAGAATCGTTTAGGTTGAAAAGACTTTAAAGATCATCAAGTCCAACCGTTAACCTAGCATTGCCAAGTCCACCACAAAACTACGTCCTTAAGCACCACAGGTCTTTTAAATACCTCCAGGGATGGTGACTCAACCACTTCCCTGGGCAGCCT
>NW_008824676.1:6890055-6901968 GCF_000699105.1 Pygoscelis adeliae
GGCAGCTTTCCAGCCACTCTTCCCCAAGCCTGTAGCGCTGCATGGGGTTGTTGTGGCCAAAGTGCAGTAGCCGATATTTAGCCTTGTTGAATCTCATACAGTTGGCCTAGGCCCATCGATCCAGCCTGTCCAGGTCCCTCTGCAGAGCCTTCCTACCCTCGAGCAGATCAACACTGCCGCCCAACTTGATGTCGTCTGCAAACTTACTGAGGGTGCACTCGATCCCCTCGTCCAGATCATTGGTAAAGGTATTAAACAGAACTGGCCCCAATACTGGGCCCTGGGCAACACCACTTGTGACCAGCCGCTAACTGGATTTAACTCCAGAATGCTACCAGAATTCATCACAAGGCCTTCTTATTTGGTAAATGAATCATGTTCCTATTGCACACAACCACAAAAAAGCTGTCAACATCCATTAAGGATATTACTTTGAAACATAAAAGCTCATGATTGCTTTTCTGCCTTTTTACAGAACTATCCTTTCATTTTCTCTGTAGCCAGATCTACCTTGAGAACTGAGGAAGTAAGCTGAGAGGACTTTGACATAAGCACACGTCTAAAAAGAGACTATCTGCCTTCTAAACCTGAAAGTGCTGCTTAGAAATAATTCTGCAACTACTCCTTAAGTATGAGTTAAGCCATTTAAAATGTTGGGTCTTATTCTTCTGCCCATAAATAAGGCGTGCTATACAAGTTTATCCTAAAACCAGTATTTTTAATTTATTGCAATCAGTAGATTCTCAATCACTAAACAATGGCAATTTATTTAACTCTTTTTTTAACTTAAAGTAAACATTAAAAGTCATATAGGCAAAATACAGTCTACACAATCCTAGTCAGTCAAATGTTCTCAAACTTCTAGTTGTTACAACAACCCGTTTTCTGGACCTAATCTTTCAATGTACTTTTAAAAGCTTTCATGTGAGTTGCTGTCCCTTTTCTTTATTATCTTTACTTTGTCATTAAGATGTCTTCCCCTACAAGCATTTCCAAAATTCTCTATTATGTTTTGAAACAGCTAGGATGTAGCTGTTTGTAGCTAGGATGGCCTAAAGCAATGGTGACGCTAACATATTTCAGCACACAGGCATACTCCCCATTCCAGCTATTTTTCTTGTTCCTCTGCACTGTGACAGCAGGCACACGAGCAGGCTGCACTTATTGCAAGAGGTAAATAAGATGCAGAAAGATCTTTCTGTGTCTTACTGAGAGTTACAGAGTGGATGTTGATATTCAAAAGGCAAGAGAAGGCACTGATCTGAAGACAGTCATTCCTCCGTAAGCATCATGATCTTCCACTCACTGCTGTCTCTAAACAAACTTACTATTTTTTATTACTCTCAATATTTTCCTCCAAGTCATAAACTGTCAGTAAAATACATAGATTAATAAATAGATTTCAGCAACTTTTTGCATTTCACACCATGAGAAAGAATCTCTGGAAAATGTTCCGCAACCATTTGCCATTGCTTTTTTCAGATTGTTCCTCAAGAAGGTTTCGAGGTCTCACCCAGTATTTTCCATTTTACGTCCTGCCCTCACTGAAAATGTACTTTAATCTGCTTTCTACATATTAGAAACTTTTCTCTGAAAGTTGATATTATCTCTGTTAAAAGTTCAGTAAATGAAAAGAGAGAAGAATCAATAGTTTTGTGAGTGTGTGTTATTTTTGCATGTCCGAGTTCAGACATACTATGTAAGTAAAAAGAGCAGTGACCAGTTTATCTGAAAAATCAAACCTTTTGGATTTGACATTGAATAACCTGAGTTTTGGGTCACATTGAGCATAAGCTCAATATTTCCAGGTTTTTTCCATATTATTTTTGAGGAGTTTAAATAAATCTAGCAGTAAGGAGCTCCAGATTCTACCACCTGATTTATTGGCAGACTTGAGGAAATCACTTCAGTTCTTTAAACTTAATTTTTTTTTCATTGAATGTTTAAAGTGCTTATCTATCACTGTCCCTGTTTCGAGGCAAATGGTTTTGGTATTGCAGGAAAGGGTGGCTTGTTATGCTCACACTTGGCACCTCACTGCTACTGCTCTTCATCTCTCTCTGCTTATTGCAGAGCCTTCACTAACCCTTCCCTTTCCAGCTTCCTTCAGTAGACTGAAGCACGCGCTGTACATTTCACGATAGAGGCCAGCACACAAGCATTATCCCACGATTGTTTCTAGTTCACTGTGGTTACATTCATCATCTCTGGAATATGTTTATTTTTGGTACTGTTTACTTCTTCCCGTTAATATCATCATTTAACAATGAAGCTATGCCATGTTTACATGTGCAAAATATTGCCTTGTTACACATGAACAGACCTTTAATTTGCCTTCATCCTAACACATGCAAGTAGATTTATGAAAGCTCTTCTTGTTTGGTCCTCATGAATTATCCCCCAGCTGAACATTTTTTTAATGCTTTTTCATGTTTGGCTTAAGTCACATCATATTATGTTAAAAAACTTTTGGCTCCATTTCATAACATTGAAGCAGAAAGGCTCATAATAAATTGATTTATGATCTGTAAAAGGACCTTATAGAATGTATGAGCCCTGGCCCTCATTTCAGTGTGCATATATATGAGAATATATACATGTATGTGCGCGTGTGTTTACATGTATTTTGTATATATGTGTATATGATGTTACTACAGTGTGGCAAGTGTCCAGGATCTGAAGGTTTCCAGCTGTGGTACAGTTTAGATCATTAGCCAAAATACACTGATAGCATACATATCAATAGCACAATCAGTAGAAACACACTTTACAGTAACTGCCTCTTACCTCTGCTAATATACAGATATTTCTTAGTAAAGCTTATGTGCAGGACTACCTTTCTGAAAGAGAGAGGGAGAGAGAAGGGGGGGGAGAGAGAGAGAGAAGGAAATAAAAGGAAAACTGCACAGTATTTCATCTAAGCAAATTGCTACAGATCTCTCTAGTGATTCCAACTTACAGATTTCACTAATATTTTTAAAGGAGAAAACAGTTGGCACATTTTTGTCAGGGTGAAATAAACAGAGTGTTATTTTAAGCAAAGAGTATATACATATTTTTAAAACCTCTTGGCATGATGAAGAGTGGGACATTAGGGAAATAGAAGTGTCTGTTTTTTGTAAAATTCCTCTGGTTTCTACAGAGATCCTGTCTGACCACAAAGGTTTACAGGAGAAAAGAAAGTATAATGAATTCTCTCACAACTGCTCATGCCTCATAGACCTGAATTTTTTTGTAAATATGTCCTGATTCTTAGTATAAGATACACTTTTTTTCTTTTTTGTCTAGCAGCAGCAGAACTTACTTCCTAAAAAGTAAAACACAAATTTGGCTAAAAATAAGTAGAAATAGTAGGACTCAGATATTCTACTTTTCCCCCAGATGCAGTGTCCAAGTTTATTTGTAGAGTATCTGAATGTTACTATGTTTATCTGAAATTTATGCTGCTCTGTGCTTATAAAATTGTTGAAAAACTGGATGATAACTTTGGTTTTTACTTATTTTAGGTGGAGATTTTAGAGCAGTGATATTGCTTTCCTAATGTAAATTTCTTTGTACCATCTACTTAAACAAGTTCAGTCTTCATCTTTGCCTTTCTATCCTTTTTATTCTTCGGTTTTACCACTCTCCAAAACCTTTTAGCAGGTGACTGACTCTATGTTTAGTTTTACACATGAGAATGCAAAAACTTCAAGTTGTTACAGTAGCTGCTCATTTCTTACAACAAGCAGAGAATGGTCAAATGTCTGTCCCAAATGACATTTTTAATTATTTGAAGGAGACAAATCTGATACACTCCAACCATTACCACAAATATACTTTAGCGATGGCTTTGGTATCCAAATCTAAATATTTATTATACTGTAATGCTCAGAGCAAAATATAGAAAGATAAACCATTTTTGGGATAGTCAAAACACCTTAAGGCTCTAGGAGTTTGAGTCCTAATTGCAGAATAAACTGTTCATTTAGAAGTGCCATTGTGGTTTGGACTTAGTGGTAAAACAGCATCTAATTGTTTATTAAATCTTTTCCCTTTCTGAATTAGGCCTTTCCATCTGCTTATTTTTGACAGACATGAGTCTATAAGCCCTGAAGGTGTGGGTAATTATAGTGCCAGAGCCATTAGCAGATCTTCTGTATCTGATGCATCTCCAAGGAAGTAATGGCAATCTGAAACGTAGAACCTGTTAATGTGGACTAGGCAGAGCTTACTTTCATTACCAAAGCCTGGGCTGAATTTACAAGCCTGGCAGTCAGCTAACTAGGATTTCACTGTTCTCCTAAGAAAGTTGTGAGTGGCCATTAAAGTAGGAAACAGTAAGTATGCAGGTTTAAAGTACTGTTTTTCACAGACACACACACAAAACGTACACGAGCCCGTCAGGGTATAACTACCCATGACTAATGGACAAGTGTATGTCTACTAGATAACTTAAAAACATGTAGATCCACAAAAAAGATTTTGAAATATTGTATTTAAAATAATGCTTGTTCCATTCTTCTGGCTCTTCACACCCCCTTTATAGATAATGAGTGATTTTTTCCAAAAAACTTTGTGTACATTTGTCTCAATGAACTATGACCAGGCCTGATGATGAGGACAACTGTACAAACCAACCTAAAACACTAGTAAAATTGGGTCTGTCAGAGACAGGTCTGCTGGGTATTAAATTTTAACAAAATTATACTCTGGCAACACGGTATTGCAAATGTTCTAATAACAGACTTGGCACAGCCACACATTCCCATCTTAATTTAACTTGTCAGGCTCATCATGAAGTGAACTGTGTGCATTTTATTTTAATTTACTGTATAGCATATAGAAGACAAGACAGATTCCACGTGAGAAGCTAACAAAAGAATGGGGTAAAGCAACAGCTCAGTCACATCCTCACTTGGATTGAGACTGCAGCCTGCAGATTTCCCCAGCCACTGCTTGCAAGGACAGGTAATAAAAAGGTTCCAATTTACGATGACAGAAAAAGCCAGGTAGGATTCTGCTCAAGCAATTGTATTTGCTCAGAGTTAATGTTCAAGCAACAAAGAAAGGGGATGAAATCCTATTAAAATATGGATGTCCTACAGGGTTCTGTGTGACTTCTGTAAGATATGTCCATGAACTCCATAGAGATTGTTTCAGTGGGTATATACAACTAGGTTTTATTCGCTACTCATTTTCTGACAGTAATGTCATGGAGACTTCGTATTAACCTCTAGGAATTATTTAACCACATAAAATAGGATTTATCTACCCTAACTTGGGCATGTGTATTATAGACATCAAAGTGTGACATCTACAGTCTCCCATTGTAGTTCATGGAGAAAAATAAGCACTTCTAACACATCATTTCATCTTGAGATATGTGTGCCCAAAACATGTTTCCCCATCAGCCTACTGTTTAAGGTCTTCATTCCTACAATACCTCTGAGAGGTATGGAAGTGCATTCAGCAGTGGGGCACAAAGATGCTGGAGGCAATATTCACAAAGGTATTTAGACAACCGCTCCTAATTAGGTATCTAATTCTTCCGAAATTCAGACACATTGTGTTTGCCTAAGGTTAAGCTGTAAATCATAATCACCTTGTAATACCTGGCTTTGGCAGTTTGCATGTGGTCACACAGGAAATTTTGGCAGAGCAGGGAAACGATGTGACTTTTGCAAGTTTAAACCAGCACTAAAGCTACCAGGCCATCTGTCCTCTACATTATCTCGCAGCTTTGTCTAGCTGGTGCTCCTTCCTTAATGTTTATTTGGCTAATTCCTATCTATCCATGTCTCACTGGACTCACTGCTTTTGAGAAATTGTGTTATATATTATCCTTAACAAAATCACTCCTACTGCAAACAAGTTATTTGAAAAGCAGTATAGATATCCCCGAAGAGAATTAGCACAGCCGCCTTCCAGCAGGCTGACAGGTTCTCCTTTGTTTCCTAGTCTTTTCTTCCCTGGCACCATAATCCTCCTTGCTGAATTCAGATACTCTAGAAGTATCAACATTCGTCAACATGATGGCATGTCAACTCTGCAGCTAAAAACCCTGAGACAGGAGGCATTCAGGTAAATTTCAAAGCAGACCAAACTCACAAATTAAAAAAAGAAAAAAAAAGAAATAGCTGGTTCAGTTTTAAAAAAGATGCAACTGATAAATGAACTGACCGTTCCCAAACCTCACATTCATATCCTGTTACCAGCCTGTTATGTGCTCTGAGGAAAGAGCAGGGAATTCAGGACTAACTGATACCGTAGCCCTCAGCTCTATCCGTGTTCCAAGATTGATATAAATGGTCCATCAGATGAGACAGCTCTGGTTTAGAAGCTGAATAGATGTGATAGTGAACAAACAAATATGTCCATCTTCTGATTGGCACTTCTTAGCTCCAAAATGTGGTGTGATGTTAGCACAGCTCATGCCTACTGAAACGATTGGCCTGTGTCTGACTTGGCATGTGGGTAAAACTTGCCTGCATTTACCCGCACCCACCAGCAAACACCTTTCCATGGGCTAGTCACCCCTTTGTGCCAGTCCAGCTGGCTGGTGCCCTGCAGAACTGCAGGGATGTGAGGGTTCCGACAGACCTGTTGCACTTCCCAAAAACTGAGAGGAAGAGAAGGCTTAGATATGCTTCTTGCTACTCACACGGGGATTCATTAAGCCAGTAGCCTGTGCAAGAGACAAAGAATCTATCAAACTGTCTCTCACTCCTCTATGTGGCCAAGTGAAGGTTTAGTCACTCAGAAATAAATAAATACCAAGATGCAGGGACTCTGTGTCAACAATAATGTGTACAGAGACTTCAGGCATGTCTACACAGCAAAGGTGAGAAATGTTTGAACTTGAAGCATTTTGAAGCTTAAGCAGTTATTTGGAGTCCAAGTGTTGGTTTAGTGAGTATTTGTTGATACATTTCCTGATCCCAGATATTCAGAGAAAGACAGTCCCTGTTTTTCTAAAATGATTATCCATTCTGTCACAAAATATACCAAACAGCCGATTACCCTTTAAACCTGGATGGATGCTTTCCCTGTTCTACAAGAATAACTCTTTGAAATTAGTTATAATGACATTATAAAAGCACACAGAGTTTTATAATTAGCTGCTAATAGGTAGCTATGTGATTTGAAAAAATTTAATAGTTTTAATTAAACTACTTAAATATTTACATTGCTCTAATCAAGTGTTAGGAAATGAGCATGATACTTGGGTTTATGATTAATTTTAGAAAACCTTTTATGAATATAAATAGCCTTTTTGTTGAAAACTATGTATTCATTAGTAAGTGTGAAAGGTGAATGTTTGCAGATCTTATTCCTTAGGAAATGAGTGTGGTTTCCTTAGCAGATGTTTACAATGAATAGAAAAGTTCCTGCCTGGCAAGAGTTCTACAGAAACTGTTACTGACAGAGTTAATCCCTCCGATTTCTATAATCTTCTTCATTTAACCTGCTGCTTGTGTGTTAAAGATGAAGGGATGAGGCATGGCTGTTTATTTTTCTGCTTTCTGACAGGTCGCTGCTTTACTACATGCAAGCAAATAATTTTTTAACCACAACAAGTAGCAAATAGGCTGTTCACGATACTACAGGTTTGGGTTAAAATTCATTGAATATCATGAATAAAATCACTGATTTTCATTTGCATTTCATCTGTCCATGGGAGAAGGAGCTGTGGTGCCACGTGGAACTAGACAGCTGAAAAAAATAGGTGACATCCCACCAAAAGAAAAGCTTATGGCACAAAGCACAAGTAAGATGAGGGATGGGTGAGTTTGGAATTGTCATTGGATGTTCTTTTGGGAAGATTTATGTGTCTACAAAAGTAAGGCAAGAAGTCCCCAGTGTCGGTGGGAGAAAAAGGTATCAGACACCGATGTACTGGTAACATGGTCCTGAGGAAAGTTAGCTGGGAGCTGCTTCCTGACCCTGTGAGGTTAGCAAAACACCTACTCCCTGTTCTTTGAAGCCTGCTGTGTCCTTAATGGAACCAATGTCATCAAAGTTACAAAAAACCCTCAGTATTTTCTCCTCTAAAGTGGCTCAGTCAACAGCATGATGCTGTGGGGCATAAGTTCAGGCAGAACTCAAGGTAGGTCTTTAAGTAGCCATTAACATGACCATTCCTATGCAACCTCTAGCTCAAGAAGTCTCCAGCTGCTGATTGCCTGAACTTATCCACCCTATACCTTACCCTCTATTTCTTATCCTGTGTAAGCATTCACTACCAGGTAACTATTAAAAATAGGAAACTGGGGAAGATGGACTTTAGATTTATTCTGGAAGTTCCCCAGTTTCATCTACTCACTCAGTTTAAAAAAAAAAGGAAATGGCATCACAAGAATCTCTGCATTACATTGGAAGAGGTGCAGTTTGGAGTTAGGGTTAATGCCTTAATTTCATATCACATGATGTAGTATTCCACATTTTTTGAACAACAAAAATTATTGTAAGGGTAACAGTGACATGCAGACTTTCTTTTATGAGAGGGAAGTCATACAGATCAACCACAGTTTGGAGTCAAGATCAATTTTGGCCTATTAAACAATAAATAAGGGGGTGTAGGTCTTCATTATTGCTTCTTTACTTTCATTTTGTTAAATTCCTTTGAATCACAGCAAATATCAAAATAAACTGTGAAATATGCACACACAAAACTCCTCCCTGTTTTTAAGTCTCTGTATTGCCAAGTAAACTCTACAATGAGAGTTTCAAGGTAGAGAATCATAGAAACATAGAATCATTTAGGTTGGAAAAGACCCTTAAGATCATCAAGTCCAACCATAAACCTAACACTGCGAAGTCCACCACTAAACCTTGTCCCTAAGCGCTATGTCTACACATTTCTGTCATCTCATCCAGATTACTCACACAACCTTCAGAAATGCTGCCCTGGGCATTCAGTCTTTAAACCACCCAAGAGCTACACAAGACTTGCACTGACACAGAATTAGGCAGATAACGGCCTGGAAATCAGGCTCCAACTTTCCCACAGTGATGGCCAGTTATTGCATGGGAGACGGTTCCCTGTCACAGAGGTCAGCAGCACACTGTGACTTGCTTGTACCTTTGAAGCTGCAAGCCTCTTGCTGTCCCCGCCAGCTTTTCCACCTCTTGCCCACTTTTCTGTTTAGCAACTTCTCCATCTACACACTTGCAATGATATAATCACCGAACGCACCTCTACAGACATTCGCTCCCATTCCCACCTAGCCAAATCCAGTCACACAACTCCTTTCCACCTCTCCAGCCTACAAGGAGTTATCATTATAGCCCCAGCATTTCCCATGTGATTAAGCCTCTTGTACATACCTCTAGTTTTTAACTGTAGTGTATTGCACTTATATATTTCATTTGTCAATATTTTTTTATATTATGTACTGCAATAGCACCTAACAAGAGGGTCAAATTATACTAGGTGCTGTTATACAGATGCACAATAAAACAAGATTCTCCATTCCTAAACCTGGGGAGTTGATGCTTGGCCACGTACCACATCTTCAGCGACCAACTGAAGAATAACTAGTTTTAGAAACTGAACCATGACAGAGCAGGACTTGTGAAGAATTGAAAAAAAATGAGGTAAATGCAAAGCTAAAAAATGACTGAACATTCAGAATCAATCATGATTCACTTCATTTGTCTTTAGGTAGAACTATGCAGAGTGTGTGGTCTTGGCAGGCTTTGATGGGTTTACCAGAGGGCTACTGTTAGATGGAGCATATGATGGAGAGATTTCAAATGTGCATTTAAAAACTTGTATGTCAAGTGAAGAGAAAAAAGTCTTTAAAATTAGATAATATAATAAAATATTTTATATGGATGAACCAAGACATGTCTGTCTGTCAGCTGTTTTGGAACTATATTGTTTTATATTAATAATGTAAATGTATTTTGTACTGCAGCGCTAAATATAAACCAGGCATCACACAAGCTGTTATGCAAGCATCCCCATTCAGCTTTGCCAGCAAATGTCAGCACTGACCCCACAACACCCCATGCCTAGGGCCTCTCTTACACAGAGAATGCCAATTGTACTGAACTGTGGGAGCACTTATACTGTGAAGAACAGGGGCTAAAACAAGACCCACCAAACTTATTTTCACTTGAGATCAAAGCCAGAATGTGAGTTCAACTCTCCAGACATCAAAGACCAGCACAGAAGCCCACTGTGCCACTTCGACCTGAAATTATGTCTTTATTATGTACAGTGGGAAGTTTACAGCTTTTATCTCAAAATGCAATGCAAGAAATTCAGCTAGCTAAAAATATCAAATCAATGTAAATAATAATAATAATAATAATAGTAGTAATCATCATCATCATGACTATCATCTGGAGTTGATCAGTAAGAACACTTGATTAAAAGAATTGTTTCTATTCTGCCAAGTTTTCATGTTAAGTAGACTATGAAAATGATTGAGTAGAAAGACCTTATCCACAGACAATTAAATCAATATAATTTTCTTTCTAGTAGAATTTGATGACACTCTAATGGACTTAAGCATCTCATGGTCTTACTGCGTTTCATATACAGAGACCTCAGAGCTGGCTTCTAGTTAAACCTGTCTTACTAAATTGAAGATTATAGGCCACTGCAGTTCAGTTTCCATACCCTTTGAAATAATCAGAAAGGCCACCCACTGCTTCAGGCAAGTGGGGAAGCAGAAAATGGTTCCATCGATGTGGCTAAGATTAGCTCTTGTTCAACATTCACTTTTTCTTGCAAGTGGGTACATTGATGCCAATCAGTGTAAAGACTTCACTAGTGCCGCCAAGGCAGGCGAGTGTTAGATGGGCAATGTTTTGTTCTCCAGTAATGAAACAGAGAGGAGATGATTTAGACAGCTGGTTTCTTAAGTTGGAGGAATGGCTACAACATACATGGAAGCAAATGATGCACGTGCACAAATCAGACATTTGCCCAACTTTGTACATTATTTTGACAATAAACAGCAAAATGTCGATGCCACTCTGCTATGTGGCGGTAAGAGAAAAGAGTGCAGATCATACACTTTCAGCTAGCCCGATGGCATTTCCCCTTTTTTTTTTCATTTCATTTGGGACACCATGTGAAGAATTTTCAGTAGAGGTGTGTAAACTTAACTAGAGAATCATCCTACTGACAATAGACTAGTTATTCCTAGTTGTTTACAGCAAACCTCACAGAAGTAACGAAGCCTGTAGAACCCCAAGGACCTGAAAAATAAATAGGTTAAGCAATGCACTAATCTAATAAATTTTTCAGTTCCAAACACATCCCATGAAATATAACCAAAGATCCCAGGAGTGGATAGTGGATATCATAAATGCTCATTCATGCATGCAGAATAGATATGCCACATTGGACTATTTTCTGTTGACGTACTGCTATACCATGAATATGAGTTCTTGGTGAAGGACTGTCTGAAATTTTTTGTGAATACTGTGGCCCACCTCACCACTGACCCTTCAGAAGGTAGTAAAGGTAGGCTGTTACCTACATGTGGACTGTGACTAGTTAAAGTTATAAAAGGTATGCCTAGACTAGGTGGCAGGCACACAAGGGTTGTGGACCCTTAAACATCCATACCAAGGATCTGGTCAGAGCAAATTGCATCTTCTTTCCAATGAGAAACCTGAGCTTCCTGCTGTGGAAACAAGGGTGTACGGGGCAGACAAGGTGTACAGCACATACCTGGGTCCAACAAGAGTGTGGTGTGTGGAAGTGCTCCAAGACCCTGAAGCTTAGGTCTAGTTATATATGACTGTCTCTCCCATCTGCAAGGGTTTTTCACTTGTTAACCGTACAAGAGTTTTGTGAAACAACAGGCAAAATAAAACTAGTGTACCTGTAGCACTTTAACAACCCATAATCCAGAGTCCATACACAAACTGAAATCTTTAATTCAGGAAATGCTACAAAACATATGAAGT
>NW_008824676.1:6902033-6926534 GCF_000699105.1 Pygoscelis adeliae
CACCATAAACCTGTGCTACAACATGCCAACTTCTTTTCTGACATTGTAAGCTGATGGTATAAGGGGTTACTTTATGGTTCCCTTCCACTCTTGTTGCCTTGTGTTCAACTGACTGTTTGGTATTGATTACTCCACACCGACCACTCACCCCTCTCTCTGCAGCCAGTTTTGAACCAAGGTCATAAATCAGTGCTGTTAGCTCAGCTTCTATTGAACAAGTGGATGCACAATACACTGTGATAAACAGTTGTAGCTAATGAAAGCTGTAGGACTAAATAAGCATAAAAAACTGAATTGTCCTTTGAGCCTATAGGAGTCTAGCCTCCCAAGCTGTGAGTGAGGCACATTTGCAAGTAGCAAGCAATAAGTCAGTGATCACATTATGCCCACCCACATTGTATCTGGGCCTTGAACATATTGATATATTAAGAAAAAATTATTTGAGTATTTTACTATACGAATGTATAAATATAGAAGGAAACAGTATCTTTAATATGTTATAAACTACTAGAATTTCAGAAAGAAATTATTCAACCTCAGTTTTGGCATTAGTCTGTTTCTATTATTGTATTTTATTAAATTTTTATATTGTAATATTCTTATAAAACTATATATTTATAAGAAGGTGCCAGTGAATTAAGACTCCATGCAGCATTTCATTAAAAATCTTTGTGTTTTTCCCGTCCTATAAAAATAAATAACCTTTTCTTCCACTGTTCAAAACATGGTCATTCTGAATAAGAGTACAATTCATCATCCATCCAAGATGGTCTTTAACAAAACCCTTTGTCTCTCTGACATAAGGCTACATTCATTGCTTTTTGAAAATTTCCACTCTTAAATGCCTGTAAAACTAAAAACATGTACTGAAAATACTTTGGCTGTTTTTTCCAAGACACATCTTAAAGAATAATGAGACGTAACAAATATTAAGCCTGAAGACAGGAGTTTTAGAAGGTAAAGGCATAACTTCAGTGCGAGCAGAGCTGTGCAGTTTGAGCAGCCCTAGGCTCCGGGTTGGATCACAGGCTGGCTAGGCACTGCCACCGTTGGTCACGGTTCCCAGGACTACAGCTAGTGTAGCCCCCCTGGATATTCATGGCAAGATAGACGGAGCAACTGTGTTTCCTGGGGAAAGGGGCAGCCTGTCAGATCCCTGTTGACACTGTTTTTTGGGGTAGTGGTAAGGAGCAGAAACTGATCTTGCAAACAGTTATTACATAGTGTGGTGTTTCTTCCCACCACAGTGGAAGGCAGTTCAAGGCAGTCACCACCAAGACATATGGCTCAGAAATAGAGCACAAAAAGGTTTACATGTGTAAAACCAAGTCTTGTGTCTGCAACCGACAGCAGGTAAGGCAGACTCAAGTTAGATAAATTGTACCAAAGTCAACTGGATGTGACAACTAGTAATTTTCCATCAGAAAATTGTTTGGTGACAGTAATACACAATATAGACAAGAGTGCCAGAACCTCAGCTAGGATAAACACAGTGGCACACCAACAGATTAACTATGGTCAGACCAGCTTTGCTGGTTTACAGCAACTCAAAATCCATGATGTTGGGTAGCTTTATGCCAAAAAGCCCTGGAATAGCTCATTTTTAACACAATTTTAAAGTGGGTGGAAAAATTCTTGGTGGTCATAATGATTGCACCTTCAACAAATGAAAGCAAAAAATTATTTTAATCGCTCATGTTAATCCCTCACTCAGTTTTGCTTTCTGTCTAAGTAATATTGTTTTAATGCTTGTGCCAATAGAAGCCTTGCCAATATTTTCACAGAATGTTGATAGGTTTTGCCAATATTATATTAAGAAGGACATCTAAGAAATGCAAACATTTAGTAGACTTTTATGAAAAGTGATGTCTGTCCAGTATCTCATACCACTGGATAAAAAAGAAAACAAACTAAGAACTAGACCTCTGGAATACATTCATATTTCATATGACAAAGAGACTCACTCTTTGTCCTGTGAAATAATGTATATATATTATCATTATTTGCTTTCAGTTACCCAAATATACTCACATAATCTCACACTGTCCTTATCATGAAGCCCTAGCAGTCTAGATCATACAAAACAGCAACAAAGGTACATGAACATACAGAAAAGGAGTAGTAAAGAAAGAAAAAAATGGGTGATGATACTGATATCTAGTGAGTTAATAACTTTTTTCTGTCCCTTTACTGTCTTGTAGCTTGCATAATTGTGTATTAATTTAGAACTGGTTGAAAGTTAGGTTGTTAACTGCTTTTCCAGAGAAATGGAAACAGTTACACATAAACAGTTACAGTGTTCTCAGAAAGACGCAATGCAAATCAGCAAAGAATGAAAATATGGCGTAATTCTGACACAGAGCAAATCCCAGAATTTCAATTTCACTATGAAAAAAATGGGGCTTGGGCTGTAAGCCAGGCTGGATGGCAATGCTTGGGAGATACAGATCCCTTGAAATCCTAAAGGCTCAGCCTCTGAAGCAAGGCAGAGAAATGGAAAGTCTTCATCCAACTGCTGCCCGTGTTCTACCAACACCTTACTCGGAACACATTACCTGGGTACAATGCCTTGATTTTTATGACAAAGCCAATTCTGACCTAAATTAATTTAGTCATATTGTTCATACTTTGAAAAAAACTGGGAAAAGACAGGATTAAAATGTGTAGTTTAAGGCTTAATACTTCCTCCCAAATTTTCATTAGCATTAATCACAACAAATGATTCTAAATGGGTAGGTTGCTTCTAATATTTATAGCAAATAGCATAAAAATACTTGGTTGAAAAAATGTAACAATGAGTTGATGAGGGGAGACACTGGCAGAAAAGACATGAGTTTAAAGGCTTAGAATCACAGAAGGGATAGTAAGAGTTGCAAGAAAGTGCCCTGCAATAGAAGACAGGCAGTTTGTGTTTTGTTACCAGGAGAAGGGGAGGCTGTGCAATATGAGGGTGTAAAATGTATTAAAGACCAAGTTCTGCATAACAGCACCATCTTAAATGGATGTAAATTGAATGTTTCAAAGCTGTGATAGCTAAAACTTAAGATTTTTTTCCACATGGATGAAGAGGAAAGATTCTTCCCAGAGATGGAACCTGAAGCTCTGGAAAGAAGGTTGTGGTTAACACAATCCTCATCTTACAGACATCAGGCCCAGGAAGGACAGTGGTGATATCGTGCAAAGATAACAAAGAAAACCAAAGGGGGATGATTAAGGATTGTGTTTCAGGCATTCTGAGCTTGCCCTGGTATTGAATAGCACTGAGAAGGCTGGAAAAGAATTTTAATTTAGCTTGGAGTGGAGGACTAAAACTGTGAGTCATTGGCATACAGATGATAGCCGGAGTTATGTTTGTAAAGAAGATCCACAGGAGAGGAAAATAGAAGTAGGATTAAGGAATGAGTCCCGTGAAACCTCAGAGAAACTTGGAAGGCATGCAGGCTCCCCAGGGAAACCGTAGCAGCAAATGTTCTTTATATATATTGTTGTAACTTGTGTTTGAAAATCCAGACTTTTGTTTAAAGAAATGCAGTGAAACACAGCTGAATATAAACAAGCTCTCCTATATAGTGACAGGAAGATGATTTCCAAAGTTCTGAAGGATGGCTCTTAACAAATAGATTTGCTGCGGTATACGGATCAGGCCATAAGCAACAAGGCAATCACTGCTGCCAAGCACTCATGTTATTTAATATTATACAGGTTCTTTTCTCTCAGGCTCTCATTTCATGTCTTCCGGTCTCTCACTGTCTCTTAAGTAGTTTCTTACTTCTTCCACCAAACATAATATAGCATAATAACACTTTCAGTTAAGTTTAGACAAAGACTGTACAACTCCCTTAAATTAGGTATGTTGTTTCAAGAACTTTACAATAAAAAATAATACAGAATTTGTACTCAAGCCTGTGGAGGTAAACAGAGAATTATATGCCATGGTCAATAACTGTCTATAAAAATCTATATTAGTTCCATAAATTATACTACTTTTTTCCTTGTTTAATTCTAGGATATTTCCATAAGAGTTTATTCTTTCCATGGTGCCATTTCCCCATCCATATTTAAACATTTCTTCCACCTATTTGGAAAATCTATTTTGCAAATGACAGACTATGCTGAGCATGGGAATGCTGAGTATGGTGTCACTGTTTTATTGAGGTCTTATAGTCAGTTGACCTAGAATGAAAAGTTCAGTTTGCACTGAGAAGTATAACAAGTATAGCACATCCACACTCAGTATTGAATACTGTAATTATTTAACGTGTATTTAACGTACCAATAACTGGTAATAACTTTTAAACCACCAGATTTACAGCATCTCAGGCTGTAGGAACAGTTAGGATAGTCATTCTCAGGTTGCCCTCTACCGTTTAAAGTTAGAAAGACAAGGCATGTTTTACAGAGCTGTAAAAAGCAGAGTTTGGGGGAGAGGGGTAGTTCTGGGACTAGATCAGGAAAATAAAGGCTTGCACAGGAGATTAATATCTTTATAAAAAATCCATTCATTTTGAAAGGTAACATTAGAGAAGTAGAAACTCTCTGAAGAAGAGTTAATGATGGAGCAAATGTAGAAAGTTCAGAAATGTAACTTGATTTCTAAGAGATTGCAAAACTCTTACTTTTCCTGGAAAACCACCAGCTATAGGAAGAAATCCTGCAGTTGTAACACAATTTCCCATTCAAGTCAATGCCACAAATCTAATTCTTAGAAGTTTGAACATTCAGCTGAAATTTCTGGCTTGGAGAATTTGACCTGGGAATGTGGCAAGAAACACAGACTTTTCTTTTACGTCTACTTTATAGATGTACTATTATTTGGTATCATATATATCAATTTGGAAAATCCAGGGGCTGTGCTACCCAAATAATTGAAATAAACTGAATCCAGGTGCTTCTTGAGCCTCAGCAAAATTCAGAGCTAAAGCTCTTGAAGGGTGGCCCTGGAATGACAAGCATTTCCAGAAATCAAGGGAAAGATTTACTGCACTGGGAAGAGGCCCTACATCCTCAACAAATAAAATCACCTCTTTCCTATCAAAGTGATCATATTTATCCCTTATATAGTGTTTTCTTCACTAACCTGTCTCAAAACAGTGGATACAAAAGCCAACTGTAACATTCCAATAAATACCCAGACTTAGTATGACTTTGAGAAAGTAGGTGGGTAATAACAGAGCAAAAGAGCTTCACAAAGATTTTCTGCTTGCCCGATCCGTCAACTGATCTTTAACTTTGCAAGCAAGGGCAAATCAAATTTATTTAGGCCAGAATGAAGGAGAGAGGTTGGATGTGCTTGATTTAACTGGAGCAGAAGGGTGGGTGGGTTCGCTGATTGGCAGTGGCTGTCAGGCATAGGGTAGGCCCAGTTGTTAGCCCAGTGTAGTGATTGTGGACCTTCAGAAAGTCCTACAGTGTCTTCCTTCTGGCCAGGTGAAGAAGGTCCCAAATAAAGGAGGTTTCTTATTCAGTAATGCTCACAGGAAAATGCAGTGCTGTTTGCTTCAAGTACTTTATATGGACACACTGATTTGCTGATTTTGTTTGTTTCATTCCTTCATGAAAATATAAAAACTGTCAGAGGTGGTTTTTTTTTAGGGAGAAGGTAACAAGAGAGGGTCTAGTGTTCATTGGCAATGGAGGACTAGTGGGAAAAACCTTTGGGTGATTTTGGGTGATTCAGATCTGCTGGATGGAACCACTAAAGGAAACATGTTTCTTTAAAAGAGTTTAATTATATTTGGGCTGTTACGAAAAAATCAAATTATTGCCACATGGCATCACTAAGGAGTATGGCGGGGGGGGATGGTGGGAGGAGGCTTGAATGTCTCTCTTGTGCATTTCCTTCATCAGACTCATTTAGGTTTCTTACATGGCTCTATGTTTCTTGTATTTGTTCTGCACGCCCTTTGGATATCTTTATTACTCCAAATTATAGCTACATCTTGTGATCTTAACTTGAGCTTAGCATAGTTTTTGTCTAGAATTGTATATATTTAGGGTCACTACCAATTAACTTCAATATAACATTGAATTCACATAATAAATTCAAGATAATGTATAGAGAGTTCTCATTGCCTTTAGGGAGAAGATTTTCTGCCTCTAAAAAAACATTCTGAACTGACCCAGATGTGCAAGAACAATACTCACTGACTACACAGAACAGGTTCTGGGGTCTTTTGATCTTAGCCTCCCCATTTCTTTTCTAAACATCTTCAAAGGGCTGCCTTTCTGAAAAGAGAAGTTCACCCATCCTTATTTGCTGACAGACTGAACAGGAAGGGCACGTGGAAGGTCTTTTTATTTTATTGTTTGATTTATTCAAAAAGCAAATGTAAAAGGTCTGACATTTGTGACACTGGGATCCAGGACTCCTCAACACACAGCTCAATTCTGTATCATGGCAAACTCGGAGGAGTAAATAGCTACAGTCATACACTATGATTATTTAAGTAAGTCACATTGCAAAAGTGAATGTTTTTTCCATTTAACACAATAAAATTCCAACATGGTTAAATCCTGTCCCTGTCACTTACAAAAAGATGAAATACAGACAGATCTTGGAATATAGAGAATTTCTTGTTCATTGGAAGTGGCAGTATCTCCAATTTTTATTCAGACTATTGGAAAATCTGAAGGAAAAGATGTAAATAAGTGGCTTCTTTAGTATTATTTATAGACTGACTGATTCAGACCTCTCGAACAACACTAAACATTCTTTAAGTCTATCAAACAGTTAAGAAAACAATGAATTTAGATCATTTCCTCAAAACTGACAGAGTAGAAATCAGTAGCAAGACTAAAGTATGATGCAGGGACTGACCCTTCACAACCACTCTATGTACTTCTTTTTAACAATTCAAAGTAGATATGGTCATATTTTTTATGGCATAAGGCAGTTCAGAGACTATTTCATGAATACTTAAAGGTGCATCTATTTCTGCCACAGCAGAATCCTTGAAATGTTAGAGTCGTCATTCCAACTCATGCTCTGTATTTTCAATTATTTTACAAACAAGAAGACAGGCACTTCTCCATCTTCCAAGATGAGGACGGAGGAAACCAGCCTCAGAGTGGCTCAGAGATATTAAAAAACAGATTATAGTTATCTGTGTTACCCTTCTGATTCTCAAGAAATAAACCAAACATCATGGCAATAGCAATTCTCAGAAATAAGTTTATGGAAGTTCAAGCTTCATAGGAAAGCAAATACCACCGATTTGTGAAGTTTCTAAACATGGGGACTTCTGAAATGGGACTTACATACCTAAATATGGACTAAAGTGCATGTCCTTATCATCTGTCCAACAGTTGTGAGACCACATCTGGAGTACTGTGTCTGGTTTGGGGGTCTTCAGTACAAGAAGGATACTGACACACTGGAGCAAGTCCAGTGAAGGCCACTAAGATAGCCAATAGGCCAGAGAACACGACGTGTGAGGAGAGGCTGAGAACACTGGGCCTGTTCAGCCTTAAGAAGAGAAGATTAAGGGAAGACTTTACTGCTGTCTACAACTACCTGGTTAGAGGGTAGATACAATGAAGACAGAGCCAGACTCTTGCAAATGCACAGTCCTAGGAAGAGAGGCAAGAGAGACAAATTAGGAACATAGAAAATTCTGATTAGATATTAGAAAACTTGCTTTTCCATTAAACATTGGAACAGGTCACCCAGAGAGGTTGTAGAATTTTGATCCTTGGAGATGTTCCAGATACAGCCCTGAGCAACCTGGTCTAAGTAGACCTGCTTTGAGCAAGGGGTCAGACTGGATGACCTCTGGAGGTCCCTTCCGAGATAAATTATTGTATGATTTTGTGATTCAGTGGCTGATGTTATTCACTTACATATGTTGCCATTGTCTGAGAACCTGGGCATATTCCTGTGGATTTGAATCATAACAGATTGGAAAAGTATATTGATTGTAAGACTCCTACTTTCTGGCAAGAGCTCTATCTGCTTCAGTATTACATAGAAGTCAGGAAACAAACTCTACTGTCTGTTCTACAATAAATTAAGCACTACTCTGTTCTGTCAAAGAACAGATACATAATCTCAGGAGAGAACTTCACATTCTGGCTCCTAAATGGACAAAAATGGCTGTCCATAGTCCTTATAAATATCTACGCAAGTTCTACAAATCAATGGTTCCTCAAAACTCAAGATTTCTTGACCATCCTTTAGAAGTTCTAAACTCTCCAGTGCCTTGCATAAGAATGCATGTTTGTTCTGGATTTCATTTACCACAATTTGCCTTCTTTGTCTAAGAGCTAGCATTATGGGCAGTTCATATTGTTTAATTACTAGCAAGCCTCCTGGCATGTTTCTCTTTTCATGCCAAAGAGCACTCTCTCAGACAACATCTGAGAACAGTTTGGGGATAGCATAGGGTATAGGAGAAAGAACATTTAGTTATATGGACGTAAATTGTGTCATGACGCATTCCCTAACGGCCCGTTTTAATTACATGCACAGATGCAAACAAGGACTCTAACCCTTAGGCTCTTAGCTCCTTTCCTGGATACAGCTTAAAGTCATCCAAATTACTTACCCATACAAAAAGAAGTAAAACATGATTGAATACCTGTTGAACTCTACCTATGGGTTTATCCATCCTTCTCCTTTAATCTGGAAAGCAGGACTTAGAAGAAAGTAGTCAAACTCTCTCAGAATACTATACCAATGCAAAATGCCATGGCAGATTAGTTATACCATACAAACATTAGAAAGGTCCCAGTGCAATGCCCACTACAGACAACAGAGAGACTCCTACTGACATTGCTAGACACTGAATTAAGTTCAAAAAAAGTGAGAGAAGATACAAACTAACTAAATGTATACATGGAATTCAAGAAATATAATGCAGGAATAAAGAAAACAATGATAATACTAGAAGCATGCAGCTAGATAGGAAGCTAGTCAAAGGCACAGGGGTAGAAATTCCTCAACAAAACTTTAGTTGAGAGCCAAAGAATGTGGATTTATTTCACTAAGGATGACAAGTTCAAGGCATCTACACAAAAATAAGATGAGTGCTGAAAGATGAATTGACACAGGCTATGCACTTCATCCAAGGAGTGCAGATACTGTTCTTACAGGAGGATAGAATCATTCAGAGCACAAAGTTATTACAGACAGAACAATGACTGTTGTAAAAAAATTATGTACAACAGGTCAGAGGCATAAAAAAGCTGTTTCTTTCAGGGGGATACTTAAAGTCTTTTTATGTTTCAGAGCTGATAATAAAATTGTCTATATCAAGAAACATCTGAGAATCCCCAAGCATGGTATTGCTATGTATTTTATCAGTTCCTTCACTGTGAAGGAGCGGAATGCTACAGATAGATACAAGAAGTTTCCCTTGCACAGGTTTATTTTCAGCATGACTTAACACTCAGCAACATCACCCTCACTGTATATAGATGGTGATCATCTTTCTGTATTTACAAACTGTATTAGTTAAGTTCACTAGGGGACAGAAGTGTTTCCAATTGGAAGCATAGGAAATTCCACAAATTCAAGATAAAAGTAAGCACTATTATGCACTAAATGTCCCTTTATAAACTGCTGGATGGCCTCAGCATTCCATCTGGCCCTCTAAACCAGGACCTGCTATGGGACATTTGGACACAGAGACATGAAAAATTAATGTTATGAAGGGAGTAGGAAAGAGTTCTACTTGTCAACAAGAGCTTTGGCTTTCATTTTGCAGATAAAAATTTAGCTATATCTGGAAATTTTCTTAAGATTTAAATGTACTTAATAAGCTATAAGGAATTATAATTATTAAATAACTCTCTAAATCAAAAATACCAGGGAGTAAACTGACTTAATGAAGACCTAGTTCTTACAGGCAAGTTACACTGGTGTAATGAAATGGGATCTTAAAAGGCAACTTTAGCACTGTCATTTTTGTTTTAAGAATGGTTTCTTTTGCTTTAGGTTCAGGTCATTCAACCCTAAATTAAACTGATTTCTCATGGAGGCAGGCTTTAGTGCTACAAACTCCTAAGAAATTTCCAAATGTACAACACCCCCCCCCCCCCAAAAAAAAAAAAAAAACCAAACAACTATTTATGCATCTTCCAATTTGCTAAAGTTTTGTTTTTATGCAGAACTTCCACAGAGCATGACTTCTCCTACCATTTCCACTCAGCTCCCAGAGACATCCATTTACAGACATTCACTAAAGATTTTGATATTAAAACTTGCACTATGTATGTTTACAGATATCCAGGTTAAAAAGGCAATCTAAATGTAAGCAGGGATATTTAACCATTACTTTTCTTTTGGCATATTTGAATATTGGGCTACAAAAAAAAAAATCTTGTCAGCTTGAAGAATATTATAGTCCTTCACTAATTAGACTAGGGATGGATCAAGGATGAAAGACTTGCAATATTGTGCTCACCAAGTCTATGAAATCTTATAACATGCCAGATCTGTAACACTACTTTTAATTTCATATTTTTCATCTCATTCATATAATATGGAGGAATATAAGAAAGAGTTCACATACATACACAAAGAAAGAAAAAAAGACAATATTGCAGAGCCAGCCATCTCAATAAAGTAGGTCTATCTACCTATCTTATGGACCATCTGGGAGCTTGTTTAAATTACATCTCTAACCGCTAAATTTAACCCCAGAGAGGGAGAGTCACAAACTCAACAGGGCAAAAGAATATTAGGCATAGGAACATATACAGTAAAGGTGCTTTGTAGACAAGAAGTAAATCCAAGCCTAAGTTTAGAATTATTTTTTCCCATTCATAATAAAAGAAAGCCCATTTAGCTGAAAGAGCTATAGCAGCAGCCCACTTCATGGAAGTGTACTCCTGTATTTAGTAGCAGGCAAATATGATGCTTAAGGGCAATTGGCAAGATAAAGAGGTTCAGGTGATGGGAATAAACTGAAAAGGCATAAGTAAGATGAAATCCTCAGAGAGAAGAGGCAGTCCTACTGAGATAGGCTGAAGTATCTCATAGTCATTTTTTCTCTTTCATTCTTATTATTTGAACAAAGTTGCCCATTCTGTTGTGTTGAGTGACAATAAAGTTATTTTGGAATTTTAGATTAGTGTAATGGGAAGTACATGGAAAACAAGTACCAAAAATGTTCTCTTTCTCTATGAGAAGAACATACACATTAAATTGACCTGGAAAAATGCCAGCTCAAAAGTATTCAGTAAGTGCAAAGTTATTGATACACAAACAATAATGAAATTAGTAAAAATTATAGTCTTAAATCTCATGTACTCGACTACCTTAAAAATGGAAAAAAAAAAAACCAAAACCCTTCTCTTTTTTTACAAATGAAAGCTGGGGCTCTTAAATCATCCCATCCTGAGCAAAGGGAAGCTGAATGTTTTTTAAAAATCATGGAGTTTTTGAAAAATTACAGGGAGAGAAACAAAATCTAAGCATTTGATGAAATCACAGGAGATACAGACATGCATTATTTATGCTTACTCAGGAATAAACCAATAAAATACAACATTAATGTTTTTGTTTGCAAGAGCAAACAGTGGAATGAGACAGTTTGGAAGAATACATAATTTACTTACTGTGAAACTTCACTAATATGTTTTGCAACCAGGTTTTCAAACATTATTTGCTCATGTGAAACCTGAAACAAATGTCAACTACCGATAGCAAAATTTGGTGCCCAACTCTGTTCCCTGTCTTGTAAAAGGGGGTTCTTTCATACTTTTGAAGTTTATGCTAGATATTGGATGGACCATCTCTTCTCAAATGACTTTATGCTTATATTCCTTGGAGCAAAGGAAAGAAGGCACCTATAATAGCAGGACAAAGAACCTTTTGAAGAATCAGGTAAAACTATGAAAATTTCTCCCAGAGAAAAAAATGCAACTGATAAGCAAATTGCTTCCAGGAGTGCTGCTAAATTCACTGTTCATTTTTTTCATTTGAACTTATCCATAATCATAGAATAACTCATCCCCTCTTCCATATTTCTATATCAGTGATTTAAAAAAAAGAAAGAAAAAAGCTAGAGTGCCAAACTATCAAAAAAAAGAAAGCAAGATAATGTTGAATTTATTCACAAGATGATCCTCAGATATTACAGTGATAGTCACTATTATAGTGAAGTATTCTCTCAGATTTTTTTTATACTTTGTGCTTCTTTAATTGAATTCTTACTTATGTTGCAATTCTGGAGCCATACACACCTCACCCTTAAAAATATTGTGTCTAGATAGTAAAATAATATGAATAAATAACTTTGGTGCAGTGATAGAAACATCAGCAATATACACTGATCACTCACTGGATTAACTTCTTAAGAAGCTATTTGTAAAGCATGTTTAAATCTTTGGAGGAACTACTGGAGAAATACAAAGTATTATTATTAGAAGCTGTTACAACAGATGTTCCCCAACAATTTGCCACAAAAACAAAAACTTAAATTATTTTATAAAGCTCCTTTGGTGTTTCAACAGTCTTTGAAGTACAGAATAACATTTTCTAAGAGCTGTGATTTATAGGCATACTGTTTTATTTGGATTTTTTTGTAAATCATGTGGGGGTTTTCTCTGCTCTTGTAATGTGACAGCTTAACTCCTCTCTTATGTCAGAACAAACTGAAAAAAATCCATAAACAAAGGAAACTCCCTTAGGACTTGTAATTCACAAAGTATACATTAGTATGATGCATATCAGAAAAAAACTGTAGGCAATTTCACACTTGCTTTCTGTTGCAAGGTCTGGTGACTGGAATTTTATGACTTCATTGGAAGTAAGGCTCTTACACCTACTTTACACTAAGCTTACACTAAACAATGCAATGTGATTACTCTAGATATCTCTAACTGAACAGGATGCACCTGCATTACACAAAGAATTGTCCTAGAAATCATCAGCCAGTCCTGCACTAGCCAGGGGTATTTCCTGGACAATTAACTGAAATTTTCAGTGGTTTAGTAAGTGTGGGGAGCCAGTCCTCCTGACACTTCTGAGTCCAGAAGCAGTAGGATAAGTTTTCTGAAATGAACACAAGCATCCCTGTAACATGCTGCACCATTTACTCTGGACATGGTTATAGCTCCTGAAACAAATTCATTCTTAATCATTTCCCATGTTGGTGAAACCTAATATGCAATAGCAGTTAGCCCTAGAACTAGATGAGGTTTTAACAGCATAGAGTACCTGATGTCAACAAGAAAAATCATTTTTCTCATACAGGAAATAAAGGAAAAGTACTTTTAAAAGGTCATCTATTCTTAATTTTTTAAATAAATACATTGATATTTTTTCAATTCAAAATGGCTTTAACTGCTGAAAATCCCTATGATTTTTTTTCAAAAATGATGACCAACTCTTAGAATTAAACTTCTATGTCAGCTTAGGGTTGGGCTTATTGTTTCTCAAAATGGTCATATTTTGTCCCCAAATATGACATTTATTCACAGAGCTCTAGTTAACAAGGTCTGAGTTGAACAGATGCAGTGAATTATACAATAAATACATCATTTACCGGAATTAGTAAAATCCGTGGTAAATCTAATGACTTTTCCATCCCCAGTTCCCTTAATCTGTAAAAGAGCAAAATACAGATGACTGAGCAAAAATTTGTTTTCCTCAGTAATGTAAAACAACTTAACCGTATCTTTAAAGAATTACTTGAACATTTTCTTAACCTTTTTGTGGGCACTCTTTACAGTATTTTTCCTAAAATGTCTGAAGATCGTACCATTTCTTGTATTGAACAGGTCCCTGTATTGCTCCTGGAAGTGTGGAGAAGCAATTTGAGTTGCAAAATTACCAGAGTATTTTGCATTTGAATTCTTTTTGTCAAGCAGAAGTCCTGGGGCCTGAAAAGCCATGATAAATCAAAACCTTGGTCTGCTCCTCCTCTGTAAACCCAAGAAAGTGCACAAAACATTTAATGACTTACTGGTAAGTCAGTTGAGGTCACAATATTAATATCTGTCAGTAGCTAATTAAATGAATAGGAATACAGAAAAGCCTGATGATCTATATTTGTAGAAAGGTTCACATGTAGCTGTACAAACCTAATCTTATTTAGGCAGGCACCTACAAAACCAGCTAATTATTCAAAAGTTGGGAGGTTGTGAGAGGGAAAAAGTCTCTAAGTGCATTTCATGCTCATGCAACTGTTCTGAATTCAGAATACACTAATCTGGAAAAAATGTCTAGAAACCCAAATGGCTGGCTACATTCATGTGTGTCTGTCTCTCTGTGAAAGTTCATTGACATTATGGAGGAAAACAAGAAGACTAGAATGTGCTTAGATGCTATATTGTTCAGTATCCAGTGTAAGTTTTAAGGGTGCACTGATACAGGTTTAAGAAGAGTTGACTTAACTCTTTCAAGACCTATAAAGTACATTGGACAAAACTGTACACTGAGGGATCCCAAGACAACTGCTGAAAGCCTTAACCCTGGGAACTGAAATGCTGACATGTTTTTGGTGATTTTATGAATCATTATAAAACTGTCGTTGTGTTTTACTTCTTTAATTCTACTTAATTTTATGGATATTTAAAGAATATACATGGATGAAAAGCACCATTAATAGAGATATTCCCCCGTGTCAGTCTAAAATGTATTCTAAATTTTATTCTTTCCCTTTTGGGGGCTAGCTCTAAAAAGCACTTTTCTAACAGTTCTGTATGTGTTTTACATGAGTCAAATATATTTGCATGTTCCAGTTTGATCTGTACATCTGGGATCTCTTTAATCAGTCATTTTCTCATTAGACCATGTGGAGAAATGATACTCCTGTTCATACAACTTTGCATTAAAAAGGATGCGTATGTTTGCTTCAGGAAGGGAATAAAAAGAGTCTAGGGATGTTGGAGTTAACTGCATGGGCTGGTTACTTGAGGCTTAACAATTCTTGCTATTCACGGCTGTCAGTGTTGCATAGAAGTGTTATATTCCCCGTTGTCTCCCAACTCTTCATACTTTTTTTAAGATTAATACTGCTCAAAGAATTATGTAAGACATGCAGCTGGTAATCAACAATCTACCATTAAAGCAGTTTTAAAATGTGCTGGATATTCTAATCCTTTTACTTCTTCATTTGCATAACAATTTGTCTTCATATTTTCCCTCCAGAGTTTAAAACTAATCTAAGAAAAGAAGAGAGAGTTTAATTTCCTCATTAAAAGTTTCCATTCACTTTAATAGTAAATCTTAAATAGTAAATCAGCATCATATTCTACCAGTCTATTTCCAAAGACCCAACAGGAAAAGGAAAGACGGAGGGACCTGCATGTGAAGGAGAGACCAGAGCATAACAGAGACCTGAGCATTTTTTCTCACAATTTCAGTTTGAGGACAAAAGGGAAACAACAGAAATTTTAGTCAGCCTTCATCAGCAGGTTTCCTCCTCCAAATTGTTAGACTTCATCCTGGGGTGGGTGGGTGGATGGATGGATGGATGGATTTTTTAACAGAAGCCTATAATAGAAATATCAAAAAGCTAGCTAAACTCTAACTTAATGGTAAACCAAGATGAGAAGTGACAGCAGCTTGATTTAACTTACTCTGTTGTCTGATCTGAAATTCTGACAATGAGTTTGAATTGTAGGATAACAAGTTTTGGAACAACATACTCTTTTCCAGTGTCCCATATTATGCTCCAGAAGAACAATGGTTTTGCTTTAAAAAAAATACACTTTTACCCATGTAATGGGAAAGATCATTGCATGTTTTACATCAGATTCATGTTTTGAATGCTATATCTGCCAACGTTTGCAGAGTCTGAAAAGACAGTCTGAAAAATGTGACTTTTCCCATTTGGGTATTAAGTCATTCACAGAACTCAGGAAAGAAACCCCTTGTAGCAAAATAATTGCATATTTTTATATTTTCTCCTAAAACTAACAAGAAGAAATAGGAGGAAAAATTGTGTAACTGTTCTTTTAACCACTGTGCAAAAATGTCAAGTGCTTTTCATTTAGCATGTGACATTTCCAGCTTTTTCCACTGTTAAACAAATTACCTAAGAAAAAAAGATTTCCTATGAGTAACATCTCATTAAAGTGAGATGTCCTTGAGAAGTTCTGCTGACTTTTATAAATGAGCAAAAAAAGAAAGAGAAAAGAATAAGCAAATTACCAGAGCTGAACACAATCCCAAGCCAGAAAAGCCAGACCCCAGCAGACCAGCAAGGCGTTTGGGCTCTGAAAGTCAACAGGTCAACAAGGACTCACAAAACCCCTCATGCCGAGCAGTCAGAGCGCACTGTTGGAAATGGGTCTTACACCACTTGTGCGAGAGCCATATTAAGTCAACAGCATTTGCACTGAGGCTGGAACATTAGAAATGTCACTTTATTCCTTTGTTCATTTGGTCGCTGCTCTAACACCACTGATCCCCCCATTATATTATAAGCACAATATTGTTTATGTAAGAATTAGTTTTTCTAAGAAGTGTTCCAATGTAAGTAGAGTAGCACTTTAAACCATGAAGGGCTGTTGAAGAGCACATTTTGTGTTCTTTTCATTTACTCCTATAAACACAGAAATTGGAGTCAGCTGTCAATTTAGTTGAAATTAAAAGGATGAATATCACTTTAATGTTACAATTGAAACCAGATTACTTTTTAAAGAAAGAAAGAAGCAGCAAGTTATGCCTTGAAGAGTTTGTAGAAGATTTATTGCAAATGCACAAACCAAAATAATTTAATGTAACCACAGCTAAGATGCAGTATATATTATTTTATTTTTCATACAGCTAATTCTGGCAGATACTAATTATTCCACCCAAAACCAGCACATGTATTTAATTATCGTTTTATCTCTAAAGATGATATAAAATCCAGTAATATAACACAATCTAAAATAATTTAAATATGCTTCATTATTATTGGGAATTATACATTTTTCTTCATCTTTTGTTTAAAATATAATTCTACTATTCTTACTGATTATTCTGAGTTTTTCTTGCTTGTCTTGATTTTTTCCTCAAGAAAAGCCCAGCTTAGTAATGTTTTGTGACACCAGATGCACTTTTAAAGTGAAAACACAGTAGAATGCAAAACTCACTGAAGTCAATGAAAACAAAATTAGGCAAAACAAATGCAGTTTGTTTCAGTTGCCTTTGGCTAGGATGCTGCCTCCTCTGCATGTAGCTACATCATCAAGAAAATATTTGCAAGTAAAATCTGGTAATAATAGCAGAGTACGCACCAATACTAGCTGCATACTAGCAATGAGGTAATCTTTTCAAAACACTTATGTTCAAGCTGTCAACGAGCCCATGCCTGCAGCAGTGTCTTCTTTACTTGGCTTTGTAAAGGCTCTCTAGCCAGCTGAGCTCAAGAGTTTGCACGTGTACCTACTGCAATGACCTCAAATAATCCTGCTCTCAGCATATAACATGTCTTTCTCCTAGTAACTTCCAGCAGTGCATTATTTTGTACTTAGCGGGTATGACTGTTTCTCTAAGTGGCAGTATGACAGCATGCAGCTGCGGTAGAAGAGCTACGGCAAAGTAAGGCAGCAGGGCTGCTGCCTGCTGCAGGAAAAGAGCTTCCCTTGCCCTACGGTACCTGACTCCCCGCTACTGACTAGGGGGTATGCAGTGGGGTGCTCCTGAGCCACCAGTCTGCGGTGCTCCCTGGAGGTGGTCTCTTCAGGGTTTCTGGTATATTTCAGAGAACCATCTGTGCAAGAGAGATGAATCAAATACAATACTCAATGGTCTGCAAAACCCTCAATGATTTTATGGACAGTTTGCAGGAGAGAGTCATCTCAATTCCCAAATTGTAGGAGCATGCTATAATCCTGGTGAGTATCAGGAGCTGGGGATCTTTGTTTCTTTTCTCTGACAACCTAGGACAAGCTTTTAGCCTTTAGCACAAGGAGTCTCAGGACACCTACCTCCTCTCCTACTATGTCTGCACCAGTTACAGAGTCAGGTTGTGTTTCCCATTGCTATCCTATGAAGTTTGTCCCCTGTATTCCTGACAGCATCATGGGGACAAAGACCCTGTCTGACTCTTCTAATGCATGTCTACCTGACAGTAACTAATGGCAAGCTATTACTTCAGAGTCCGACCTGTCTCTTATTTGTCCTAGCCACTCTTCCAGCAGAGCTAGGAAGCATTTCCTTTGTAAATCTATAATAATAATAAAAAGCGGAAAGGAATGGTCATGGCTGTAGTTTCTAATGGGGAGATGGGTTAAGGGCTCTGTTGTGACTTAGTCCAGTTCCTTGAGATGATGAAGGTAGCCAGTATATCTACAGATGTCTATTTGCTTGGCATGAGACACGGACGAAAATGTGCAGGAAATACACCTTCCATCTTTCAAAGTGTTTCCTCCTGTGCTGAAAAGAGGCATTAGCAATGTCCTTTGATTTTACATCTTGGTGCTATTCATCAGCCAATTGTTTTTCTCTGGAAACATCACATCCCATGAACTGTATGGCTGTAAGGATTTGACCAGTATCCTCTCACCCAGGTCATATCTAAGCTTGTCTCTGAAGTAGATGGTGTATTTGGAATATCTATTTTATCTTGACCTCTAAGAAATCCTGATTTTGATCCTGAATCTTAACATTTAAGTGTGCCCTCCTTCTCTTGATGGCTGCCAGGGCTTGCTTAGAAGCAGGTTATCTGCCTTTTCTCTCATAGTTACTGGCCTCCTGCTCCCCATCTCTTTGGCTTTTCCACACCACCGTAGCAAATTTCCATAGCTCTGGAAAATCTATTGGTTTTCAGTGACTCTGTTAACAATCTCCTTGGCCAGCTGCTCTGAGACTCCTGATCTCCCTGAGTTCTGGCTTTTGATTATTTCTGTCTCTGGCATGGGATGGGAGGAATGACATTCTCTCCTCAGCTTTATATAAGTTTTTGAAAGGGAAAATTTGAAAGAAGCACCATTAAAAAAAGTTTTTTCATTGTCTGAAGCCAGACTTTTTTTTTCCCCTGTTGACTTTCTTATGTCCTTGACATTGAAAAAGAGAGAGGAAAGAAAGGGATTTTTTAACTTTCCTCTGGCTGTTTTCTATTTCCTTAAGTGCATTTATACATGCCTGTCCAAGCAGGAGGGAAACAAACCTGATCAGTGTGAAAGAAAACTTCAACTTTCCTGTTATCTACTGGTGCATCATTGCATATCATAGTTATTGCGAGCTACTTACAGCAGCCAAATCCCCCTGCTGTGGCCTAGGTTGAGAGGACAAGTTTATCTAGTATATATAATATGTGTCTCTTCTGGACTCACATTGAGTTACTAGCATGAACAAACTGCAGGTTTTGGCAAAAGTCAAGAGAGCAGAAGGTGAGGAAAAAGCATCAGCTTCAGCTTTCTGTAGACAGTTTTCAGTGTCAGGCTGCCAAGAATAAACTCAGCACTTTATAAAGAGAAAGGCAGCCTTTTTTCTTTTGAAAGGGTTTTGACTTTTGAAATGGAATTGAGATTTAGGTAAATGAGGATGTAAAACTGTATAAAAGGTGTTTCCTTCATCCATCATTTACCATGGATGTAATCTCTTTTTGTTTAAATTAAAAAAAAGGTATAGTAATCTCATTAGGTAGAGCTAAGGTAGTTGAGCTGTAGATGAATCAAAGATCTTAAGATAGACAGATCTGAGAAAAAAAAAAAAAAGGAAATATTATTAGTTTGGTACCATATACCATATCCAGTAACCAGCATGAGATCTCTGTTCCAAGTTTGCTTTGTTTCCATAGAGGAGAGATCAAGGTACAAAGCAGGATCACAGAATGTAGTATAGTAGGATCACAACCCTGGACTTCAGGAGAGCAGACTTTGTCCTCTTCAGGGATCTGCTTAGAGAAATCCCATGTGTTACTGTCCCGGAGAGAAGAGCAGTCCAGGAGAGCTGGTTGATTTTCAAGGATTGCCTCTTCCAAGCTCAAGAATGGATCATCCTCGTGTGCAGGAAATCATGCAAAGGCAGTTTGGAGGAGTCCTGCATGTATGAACAAGAAGGTCCTGACAAAACTCAAACATAAAAGGAAATTATACCAGAGATAGAAGCAAGAACAGGTGACCCAGGAGGAATATAAAAACAGTCTGAGCCTGCAGGGATGGGAAAGACAAATCCATCTGGAGTTAAATCTGGTGAGGTATGTGAAGAGCAACAAGAAAGCTTCTACAGATCTACCAGTAGCAAAATGAAGATATGACTGGGAGAAATGCAAGCCCACTTCTGAATGCAGTAGGGGTTCTGGTGACAAAGGACATGGGGAAGGTCAAGGTGCTCAATGCCTTCTTCGCCTTGGTCTTCACTGGTAAGCCCAGCCTTCAGGAATCCCAGGCCCCTGAGGCCTATGGAAAAGTCTGGAGCAAGGAAGACTTACCATGGAGGAGGATTAGGTTAGGCAACATTTAAACAAATGGGGCGTATGCAAGTCCATGGGACCTGATGGGATGCACCAATGGATGAAATTGGGAGAGGTTCCTGAGGACCAGAAGAAAGTACATGGCACTCCTGGAAGAAAGTAAATGTCACTCCTCTTTTTAAGAACAGCAAGAAAGAGCATCTGGGGAATTACAGGCTGGTCAGCCTCACCTCAATTACTGGGATGAGGATGGAGCAAATAATCCCCAAAACTGTTGCCAAACGCATTAAGGACATAAAAATAATGAGGAGAAGTCAACATGGACTTGTGCAAAGCGTTTGACGCTGTCCTGCACTACATCCTTGTCTCTAAATTGGAGAGACATGGATTTGATGGATGGACCACTTGGTGGATAAGGAATTGGCTGGATGATTGCACTCAAAGAGTTGCGGTCAACGGCTCGATGTCCAAGTGGAGACCAGTGAAGAGTGGTGTTCCTCAGGGGTTGGTATTGGGACCGGTGCTGTTTAACATCTTTGTTGGTGACATGGACAGTGGAATTGAGTGCACCCTCAGCAAGTTTGCCAACGACACCAAACTGTGTGGTGCAGTTGACACGCTGGAGGGAAGGGATGCCATCCAGAGGGACCCTGACAGGCTTGAGAGCTGGGCCCATGCAAACCTCATGAAGTTCAACAAGGCCAAGTGCAAGGTCCTGCACATGGGTCAGGGCAATCCCAAGCACAAATACAGGCTGGGCAGAGAATGGACTGATAGCAGCCCTGAGGAGAAGGACTTGAGGTAGTTGGTTGATAAGAAGCTCAACATCACCTGGCAATGTGCACTTGCAGCCCAGAAAGCCAACCATATCCCGGGCTGCATCAAAAAAAGCATGACCACCAGGTCGAGGGAGCTGATTCTCCCCCTCTACTCCACTGTCATGAGACTCCCCTTGGAGTACTGCATTCAGCCCCAACATAAGAAGGACTTGGACCTGTTGGAGCGAGTCCAGAGGAGGGCCACGAAGATGATTAGAGGGCTGGAGCACCACTCCTATGAAGAAAGGCTGAGAAAGTTAGTGTTGTTCAGCCTGGAGAAAAGAAGGCTCCAGGGACACCTTATAGCAGCCTTCCAGTACCTGAAGGGGTGTCGTGGAGGCTCGTGAAATCAAATTAGGCAGATGATAAATTCAAAAATAAACTTTATTTTAACCAAAATTGTTTAACAGAAAACTAACTATAAATGAGGCATCAACACTCCAACAACATAACATCAGTAAACCATAGGTTTAGGATGGTGTATGAGGGATTAATACTGCACAGCTGGCTTTAGAAATGAGGATCCAAAATGTGCACACTCACTCGCCTGTAAGATGAGGGCTCTCAACCTTGAGGAGTTTCCTTGAGCGGCATCCTGACCCAAGGGGAGCGTCCCTGACTGCAGACCTGCTGCTGCAGGGAGGACCTACTCAACTTGTCCTCTGGCAGGGCTCCATTAATACCCTAGTTGAATCTGATCTGTGGTCAATTCTAATTGGCTGAGGGCCTTAACTTTCTTACTCCTTGCCTAAGGTGTATACGTGACAGTAATTACTGGCCCAAAGCATGTACATGACAGCCAGCACTCGCCACTGTAAAGGCATGAAAAGTAATGTCGCAGTGGTCTTAACGCCCCCAGTCTTTGTCAGGGTGGGTGCACCTGCCACAAGGCGGCCTACAAGAAAGCTGGAGAGGGACCTTTTACAAGGGCATGTGGCGATAGGAGAATAGGTGATGGCTTTAAAATGAAAGAGGATAGATTTAGATTAGATATAAGGAAGAAATTCTTCACTATGAGGGTGGTAAGGCATTGGAACAGGTTGCCCAGAGAAGCTGCAGATGGCCCATCCCTGGAAGTGTTCAAGGTCAGGTTGGACAGGCCTCTGAGCAACCTGGTCTAGTGGAAGGGGTCCTTGCCCATGGCAGGGTGGTTGGAACTAGGTGATCTTTAATGTCCCTTCCAACCCAGCCTGGAGAAAAGAAGGCTCAGGAGGATCTTACAAATTTAAATAAATACCTGATGAGAGGGATTAAAGATGGCAGAGCCAGACTCTTGAGTGATGTGCAGTGAAAAGGCAAGAGGCAATGGGAACAAACAGAAATAAAGGAAATTCCATTTAAACTTCAGAAAAATTTTTTTTACTGTAAAGGTGATTGAATACTTTGAACAACCTGTTCCAACAGAGATGTTGTGGATTCTTGATGCTTGAAGATATTCAAAACCTGGCTGGACACAGCCTTGAGCACTCTGGTCTAGCTGACCCTGCTTTGAGCAGGTGGATGTACTAGAGGATCTCCAGAGATCCCTTCCAACCTCAACTATTCCATGGTTCTGTGATTCACTTTCCAAATCTACCTCCCTTGTTTTGCAAATTAAAAGCTTAAATCTCTCAGTCCATTTTCATCTTGGGAATTCACTGGAAATTGAAAAGATTTCTAATACTCACGTAATACCAAAAATGCATGGCCAACTGAGAGCAGCAAGTGAGAAACAAGGTGCAACTACAAAGTAAACACTCTAACCAGCACTTCTAACTGGGATATTACTCTTATCTTTTTTAAATAAAACATACATAACTTACAAGTGTCAAGTCCTGGATACCCTGCAGCATAAGCAATATTTCTTGAGGAACACATGATGGTAACTTGTGTTAAAGCCACATAGCTGAACTGAAAGCAGTTAAATAAAGAAAGCTATTCTATACTTAATTTGTATTTGATTTTTGCAAACATATTGGGTTTAGCTGTAGGGTTTTTTTCCCACAGTGTAGAGCAGGCAAAAAAATTAACTGGAGTACTTTGAGGCATGGTGAAACTGCTCCCTTTGCATTTTGATAATGAAATGTCTCGTCATGGCCTACATGAAATTACAGATTAAACAATGGGCAAGAATGGGAGAGAAGGTTTATATTTTTCATTAGGCTAAGTTGGTCCACAAAAAAATTATTTTCCCTTTCAAATCTTGATACTCTCATTTCTTTTAACTATTACACCCACAATATCCGTGCATATAAAGACCACAGGCAACATCAGCAGGGCAGAAAAGGATCACAGTTTTTATTAATCTTTGAGTATATAGGACAAAGCCATATCAGTAGATCCAGAGAAGATGTGGACATAATGCATAAGATGAATCTTATCATGCCAGAGACAGGATACACCTGTCTGAAAGGGGGAAAAGGATCTTTGCACAGGAGTTAGCAGGGATCATTGAAAGAACTTTAAACTAGATTTGAAGGGGGAAAAGGATAAAACCAGGCTCACTAGAGGTAAGCCTGGGGGCGGCATGCCAATGTTTGAGGGATGGTGTGCGAGCAAGGCCCTTTGGTCTGCCATCTCGGTGGAGGTAGGGGACGGAGATCCATGCGTCAGCAAAGACACAAGGCTTATGGATGTGTTAGAAACCACAGAAGCGCCTGAGAATGGTCACATAGGAATTAGGGCTTCTCCCCCCAAAAAGGTGGTGGGATCAATAGCCCAACTGAAGTGCATCTACACCAATGCACGCAGCATGGGCAGCAAACAGAAGGAGCTGGAAGCCATCGTGCAGCAGGAAAACTATGATAGAGTTGCCGTCACGGAAACATGGTGGGATGACTTGCACAACTGGAGTGCTGCAATGGATGGCTATAAGCTCTTCAGAAGGGATAGGCAAGGAGGGAGAGGCGGTGGGGTAGTCCTGTACATTAGGGAGTGTTTTGATTGTCTGGAGCTTAATGATGGTGACGATAGGGTTGAGTGTTTATGGGTAAGAACCAGGGCGAAGGCCAACAAGGCAGATATCATGGTGGGAATCTGATATAGACCACCCAACCAGGATGAAGGGGCAGATGAAGTATTCTATAAGCAGCTGGGAGAAGTCTCACAATCGCTAGCCCTTGTTCTCGTGGGGGATGTCAACTTACCAGATGTTTGCTGGAAATACAATACAGCAGAGAGGCAACAGTCTAGGAGGTTCCTGGAGTGTGTGGAAGATAACTTCCTGACACAGCTGGTGAGGGAGCCAACTGGGGAAGGCACCCCACTGGACCTGCTGTTTGTGAACAGAGAAGGACTTGTGGGTGATGTGATGGTTGGAGACCGTCTTGGGCATAGTGGTCATGAAATGACAGAGTTTTCTATTCATACCCATGAATGTGAACCATGTGCTGCAATGAAACAAGCCA
>NW_008824676.1:6927956-6938155 GCF_000699105.1 Pygoscelis adeliae
AATGGCATCCTGGCCTGTATCAGAAATAGTGTGGCCAGCAGGAGTAGGGAAGTGATCGTGCCCCTGTACTCGGCACTGGTGAGGCCCCACCTCGAATACTGTGTTCAGTTTTGGGCCCCTCACTACAAGAAGGACGTTGAGGTGCTGGAGCGTGTCCAGAGAAGGGCAACGAAGCTGGTGAGGGGTCTGGAGCACAAGTCTTCTGAGGAGTGGCTGAGGGAACTTATTCTCTTCGTAAGAGCTACCCTCCAATGATTAAAGTAAAAATGAAGTTCAGATTATATCTTTTGCGATTCTGAACATTTCATCTCTTCTTGTCCTCGTCCTTGTGTTCATTCTGTTATAAAACAGTGGGTGTCGGTCTCTTCTCCCAAGTTACAAGCGATAGGACAAGAGGAAACAGACTCAGGTTGCACCAGGGGAGGTTTAGTTTGGATATTAGGAAGAATTTCTTCACCGAAAGGGTTGTCAGGCATTGGAACAGGCTGCCCAGGGAAGTGGTTGAGTCACCATCCCTGGAGGTATTTAAAAGATGTGTAGATGTGGTGCTTAGGGACATGGTTTAGTGGTGGACTTGGCAGTGCTAGGTTAATGGTTGGACTGGATGATCTTAAAGGTCTTTTCTGACCTAAATCTATGATTCTATGATTCTGTGACAGCTTTCATTTGGCTATAATATTAAGTGGAAGAAAAGTCAAAGTTAGAACTGAGAATGGATCTCCTCCTTGAATCTAGTCTGAACTGAGATTAAAAAATATCATATTAAATATCTTATTTCCTTAACAGTAAAACAGCTTACCTTCCAAACAACATTCAGCTCAGTTCAGCCTTTCAGAAGGTTTTCTTTTCCTTTTTTGAAACATAATAAAATCTTATCTGTTCTGATCATTTCTGCAGTGAAAAAAATACACATCAGGGAAAAATTCATGTCGCAGTCTCCACTAAATAGGTATTATCAGTGTAGGATATATAGGAAAAAAACAGCTCCTATCCAGAAGAGGATATATACCCCCATCAGAAATAAAAAAAAAAAAAAAAAAAAAATTCAACTGTGCAATATTGCCTAATGAAAATTTCCTAGTGCTTTCTGCAGGGCTCTAAGAAAAAATCACAGAGTGTTGAAAAATATCCTCATGTGAACTATTGCAGGATTGCATTATCTCCTTGTGTTTTCTTGCAACTGTGTATTGTCAGCTATTTATCATCATCACTGTTTTGTAGAAGTATTTGTACACACACATTTACATTGTTCAGCTAAGAAAGGAAATATCATTGAGAAACAAAGCTCAACATCTAACTTATTAAGTCTTGACTAATTTAAGTGAAGTGCAGAGGTACATTTGTAAATGTGGATTGTGAGGAACCTGCAGTGGATGTTTTCTTTGCTAGGATTCCACTGTGCTGCTAAGTTTGGAAATCAACAGTTTAGAAATCAAGAAGCCACAGTTTATGAAAGATTTTTTTTTTCTTCTTCTGATGTGAAGTATTTCACATTTCATAAAGAATAATATAGATTCACATGTTCTCTTAACTTGCTGTAAAGGCTCCATTGCCGCACCCTGCAGAAACGCTACTGTATGAATTGCAGCACTGTTTTCTTCCATTGCCTGAGAAGATGGAGATATGTGAAAAGTTTAAGAGCCACGACCTTTTCACATCACCCGTATAAGTCCAACACTGTGATCATAAGGGATGAAAAGGCCTCCATAAATGCAGGATACTCTCAGGAGCCGCGGACAGCGGGATAGCCCGGCGTGCTGCAGCGAAGCTCCCACGGCGGCGCAGCAGCAGCGGCGGCAGCAGCAGGAGCAGAGAAGCAGGAGCAACAGGAGCAGGAGCAGGAGCAACAGGAGCAGGAGCAGGAGCAACAGGAGCAGGAGCAGCAGGAGCAGGAGCAGCAGCAGCAGCAGCCGCAGCGCTCCTCCACGGCCTCGGGGCGGCACCCGCGCTCCGCCGCCGGGCGAGCCGCAGGGAGCAAGAGCCCTCCCGAGATTTGCCGCTCGTTTATTCCTACCCTGCGGGGCCCTTTCCCATCAGAAACCAATCCTGTTTTCAAATCTGCATGTTTCTTAGAAGTATCCCCAGAAAACTAAAGGAAAACAAAAGACCTGTGCAGTACCTATGCAATAACTCTTATGCTTGGCTCTAGCCAAGCTGGAAGTGCCCAGAGAACAGCTTCCCATAGTAACTCAGCATTTCTAATTCTGCATGAGAATATTAAAATAAACATACATACACACACACACACACGTTAATGTTCTGATTTTGTTCAGAGGTAAACCTGAAGGGTTAGGCTCCTTTTTATTAAAAATGCTCTTACTCTCATCCACAGCAAAAAAAATGACAACCTGTGAATATGCATGTTGGTTTCTTGGACAGTTTCTTGGACTAAATTCCTTAGACAAGGTGTCTTGGATTTTTTTGTCTTTTTCTTTTAATATAAAAATGCTATTCAGGCAATAAACTAAAATCTGTTAGGATTTCTTTGAGAACTTTTCTAGGTTTAGTGTATCTGACATTTCCTTCGTAACTTTGCATCAGAGTGGTTTTGGAAATGGGATACTGTTTTGTTACTAAAAGCTATGACAACAAAATCTCTCATGTCTATTCAAGCTGCACACCATTTTTCTTCAATCAAATAGTACCTGATTAGCCAGGTAATGTTTAATACAGGGAAGTAGAAGCTGTCCTTTAGTTTGTGCATAAACTCAGTCTGAATTAGCAAAAAATCTGAAGTCTAAAACAGCTTTGGCATATGTAGCTGCTGTCTTTATCTTTTATAATGTGAAGAATAAGGGAAAAAGTGTTCTGTACTCATTATTACTTGCATATGGAGGGCCTTTTTTGATCTGAATTTAGGCAGAATGAAACACTTTAGATTCTTTATTAATAGATAGATTTTCATTTAAAAAAAAAAATCAAACAATCTTGCAGCCTCTAGAGGATGCCTTTTACCCACAAATCTTCATTTGATTACTTTCAAAGGAAGCAGTGGTCAATTTTGATCAACTGCCTTATTTTCAAAAAGTGTTTATTTTGGTTCTTGTTCCTTTGAGAAGATCTTTTGAAGATTTGTGTGATGTGGGTTCTTTGTGAAATCTAATCTGTTAATCTTCTTCTGATGCAAAACTGTTAAGCTGTTAGCAAGAAGTCATACATGAACATAATAGTTGTTAGATAATGATGTTGTGTTATACCCTGCTAAACAGTGACAGACTGTTTAGAGATTACAGATGGGATGGAGATGATAAAGTAATTGACTCCTCCTCACTAAGCCTGAAAGACTAGTAGTATTTCTCCACAGTGCTGATAGTCCTGATTTGTTCTTGTGGAAGATAACAGCAAATCAAGGCAGTGGGGCCGGAGGGCAGTTGATCCAGAAAAGTCTATGATGAAAGAGTATTTAGAAAAGCAAGGCAGTTAACTGGAAATGAACAGGACAGGACTATATTTAATAACATGGTATTTCGAGAGCAACACAGAGTTGGCATTAGAGCCCAAAGTCTACATGGCGTGGACACAAGACACAGACCAGAAGCTTTAGGCAACCTTGGTAATATTCCAGGAAAAGAAAGGTTGGTAAGATTTGTCCATCAGCAAGAACCCATGAGTGCATGAATCATAGTGTGTCGAAGACAGTTCATCGCTGTATCTTCCATCTACGTTTAAATAATATCATGTGGCCAGTAGATAAGAGGAGGGGCCCTGCCCAAAAGGTCCCTCACTAGCATGTAACAGCAACCAAGCTGACCATTCATATGCTAACATATGCAGTGTCCTAGATCCTGATGATGTTCAAAGTTAGATGTGGGCCAGAAAATGTGCCTGGCATTATTTTGCCCCCTCACCCAATGTACAATGTTGGCAAAATCTAAGTTTACCTTCATGATGACCATAAATATTAGCACAGCACGGTTCCCACTCTGGAATACCCAGTTTATGAAGCTTTCCACTGAAAATATAGGCAAGGCAGTGGAACACTTTCTCCTTTTCTGCAATGGCCAGAAAAACAATGGAGTGATTAATGGGTAGATGATAATAAGTTATTAAAAGATGATATGTTTCTAATTATGAGCCTTCTATGACAGATGGATATAGCAGTATTTTTCATAGGGCTTGAGACTAAAGAAGAAGAAATCCCAGGCAACCAAAAAAACTGAGTGTCTCTTATTCCTACCTAAGCAGAGATGGCTATGAGTAAGGAACATACTGTATGGAAATCTGCTTGCTCAGACTGGAAAACAACAGTAAAATATTAAACATTTCAAACTCTCTCAGCAATGCAATACTATTGCATTAATACAAAACCAGTGGGCAACATATTACTCTTGAAATAAAAGTGTAGTAAATATACAAAATTATGGTAAAAATTAAGATCAGAGGAACTGAGGCACAGTCAGATGAAGGGGTGTGCATAAAGTTGCATAAAGTCCTAGAAGGTGATGTTCTCAAAGCAGACCCCTTCTCCATTTCTCTGAAGGCAATAGCGGAGAACATTGCAGCAAGGACCGTTACTAAAAATGAATCTTTTTCCACGTTTCTTGGAGGCAATACTTGACATTTGTAACAGAAGGGGTTCCAGCACAGCTCTTTGCTGCTGCACCGTCTGCATCATGCCCCTCTCCAGTCACATGCTCCACTGAAGTCCCTGGACAGTCAGGGATGGAGCTGAAGCCTCTGCTCCCTTTTCAGTTTTCTTTGAAGACTTGTCAGCCTGTCTCTGGGTGACAGTTCCCATCTTCATATGGGCTGCAGTTCTGCAGTTGCTAAGGGAAATGATAAAAAACCCAAGAACGTGTTGGGCTGCTCTTAGTTTTCATGCTAACAAGGATGAAAATGTTTCGGCTCAGAGCTTTGGAATGTTGCCCTCCGCCTCTGGGGTGGCTTTCCTTTCAAGGGTCTTGTCCAGAAAGGCCTGGACAAACTAGAAAGAAATGAAGTGCTACTATTCACTTGGCAACATTTATTATAAGCATGGAGGGCAAACAACAGTCAGTTGGGCCCTCTGAGTGCTGCTTTGACTTCCAATTTACACAACAAAGCAAAACATCCTCTTTGGCTTCTATTCAGTTTTATGATACACAGAAATCTGCATAAAGTTTAATGCAAATTTTAGGACTCGCATTGCAGAACTGTGTTCAACAAAACACTCCATACTTCCTCAAAGCTTTATACAATTTGAGCCATCTCTGTGGCTTGATTTAAATATTTACCTCTTGAAAGTTCAGCTTTATTTAACATTAAATTTATTAATGCATCTTTGAGCTAGTACATCTTTCCTATTGTTTTAGTTACACTCTTGGTATTTTCCACTATTATAAACATTTTTGTTGTGCAATGCCCAAATATTTCCACTTGTTTTGTGCAGAGAGCTTGGATTTTCAAGGACAGCATGGGGTAGGAGGATTTTATGAGCAGACAGCAAGACAGGGAAAGTGCATGAAGGCAAAAAACGTGAGCTGTGATTGAGGATTTCATGCAGAAACTGAAGATTTTGAAAATTTTAAATTCTTCAGACTTGGCAGCTGCTTGAATATGTGGCATTAATCTAAGGAAGGATCCCAGCTTTACTAAGTATTGCAGCAAGCACCTGATAGGAAGGTAATTTTGGTGTTTCCTGTGCAGAAGTGAACAGAACAGAGGATTCCCTCTGCAGCATTTCCAGAGTTGCTGAACTCCTCCTCTACAGGGTGCACAGCACTGGTGCCCAAGTGGCAGTCTGCTTGAACATACCTGGTTGCTTTGGTAAGTCTCATCCTGTCCAGATCTCCAGCATGGAGGAGAGAGGTGGAGATTCAGTTATGAAAAGTACTGTCTGGGACATTTTGATGACCATCCACTTCCTCTTCTCAGACATGCAAGGATGCACTCCAGTTTATTGTTGTGTGGGCAGACAGCGGCATGACAAGAGGTTTTGCTTTGGCTTTTTCTCCTGAAGGTATTTCTGCCAGTAATCCTTTCATTTGTTTTAGCATTGGGGACAGTTTTGTCTCTGCTTTTTCTCTTTGGAAGTGCATGACAAGAAAGTGTCATGCAGATATGGGCATTCTCTGACAATTCTACAGCTACAGTTGAATACATCTCTCCCTCGAAGGCACTAGGATCTCTGAAGGGTTCCCAACAGAAGTAGCGGAAGACAAGAGAATGGCTGCACTACTAGTTGTGTGATGTTACTATTTCTTAACATCAAGAAGAGAAAGTCCTGTCTTTTCACTAGTTTTTAATCAGAATGATGACATCTAGTCAAAGTGATCCACTCACAGAGGTCAAGTGAGCAATTGGAAGAGTGCTAGAGAACAATGCTTGGGACACAGTCACATGAATCTTTAGGCCCCAGGTTTTGCAAAATCTCACCCACAGAGTTGAGGAAGAAAGCCAATTGTGAAAATCTTCTTGATGGGAAAACGACTTTCCCTGATATGTTTCCCTCTAACAACACACCTCCTTCCAACTGCTTTCTAATGCAGGCTGTTAAATAAAATGCCAGCTCTGTGCAAATGGGTTTCCTTGCAGAACACCGTGGCCTCAGTGTTCACCCGAGTGACTTTTTCTTGGGAAGAGGATTAACACTGCAATACCCCACAGCTGCGACAATTTACGGTAATTCCTACTCATTGAGCCAGCAAAACCTGCAGTATCAGCTCAACTGTTCAAGTGACTGCTCACTGACTGCAGAAGCACTGATTTGGACTGGCTCTGCTGTTGCGTATGCCTCAAGTACAGCGTGTTCGGCCAAGGCCCTCTTAAAAACCCAGGCTTATAGGTTAAATGGATTTGAATTGACTCTTACCTAAGAGACAGAAGGGTAACATCAGAGATCCTGTAACGCAGGGGCATTTGAGATCACCAATTTTTGTGAGGTGAAGCATCTGTTTCTATTCTAGGTCTCCATTACTGTCTGCAAAAAATATTACTAGCTATCACTTGACACAAAGTATGAAACAATGAAATGGAACTACTAAATGAGTTCCTTGTTAAAAGCACTTCAATTTTATTTTTTTTTTAAGTACTGCTGTTACGCTTCCAGTCAGAGATTGAAACTCATTTGTTTCTGCAGCACTCCTGCCAAATGCATCATTTTAGACAGTAAATTACCTGGAAATATTTGCACACAGCCTCTGATACAATTTCAAGCAAAGAACCAAAATAAATGTTAAGCTGCCAACAAACCCAACACAGTTCATTTCCTTTACTGCCTCCTTATAAAGGTAGCTTTATGGGTTTTTTTCAGACTGAAAAAAAATGTTGTCTTGTCTGATGTTCTAATCTGTTCAGGACCTTTTTATTACTTCTCTAACCTGAATGTTGTTAGCAGTTCCCTCAGCTTGGCACTATTTCTCATGCCAAATATCTCAGGGTATGGAGACTTTTTAAATCAAAAATGCAGTTGTGCTCAATTCATTTGAAATAGGATTGTCTAAAACATTCTGCCATGATTCTCTCTGTAGTATCACAGTGTTAGCTCAACCTATCTTTTTTCTCCTGCTACAGCCTTTTTGATATATATTTCTGTTTCTTTGATGCTAAGCAAGAGACCATGCACCGCAGGACCAAACCTGAAAGCTCTCCCAGGCTGGCACAACACTACAAGCCAGAGGTTTATGAATCACTTTTCATCTGATGGGCACTAATTTTTCTAAATATACTACCCTCAGCATTTCCCACAAGGACTCAACAAATTTGAAAAATAGTTTTCAGGAATATTGCAAAACACATACATAAAGAAGAATTTTGCATATGAAATTGGGAACTCAGCACTATCAGTGCTATCTCCAGTCTACTTCAACCTGCACTTTTGTGGGCAAAGCAGTCTAGATTTGGGGAATTTTGCTGGAGTGCCAACAAACACAAACCTCTACTTACCAAGTTTGCTATTGAGAAAGGGAACACACGCACAAAAAAAACCCCACCTTTACATAAATCCCTATCCTCCTCCATCCTCAGTCTCTATTCTCCTTCTTTCTGCCATGGATCCATCAAAACCCATCCAGTGAGATGGTGAGCCACAGTCCCTCAGGGGTGTCCCTGCCCTGGCATTGCCACCCACAGCTGCAGTCCCTCAGAGGTGTACCTGCACTGGCGTGGGTTGCTTACAGGCCCATCAGGGTGTCCATACCCACTTCAACACGGACAGTCTCCTGCTCCCAAAAGTGCATCTCCGGACCCCAGCAGCTGCCGTTGCCCTTCTGAAATATTTTTGAGTAGCAGCACTGTGGGCTTCTGGGTTTGGCCAAAGTTTTGATCAGAGGTGGGTTTTCCCGCTGTTGACAATGCTTGTTTCAGAGCCAGCTGGAAGCAGCTGTGACCATGGCAGGGTAGTTCCTGGCCTCCCCACACTGGTCACCACTGCCTCCCCCTGCGACTTAAAACCTATAACTTATGCCCGCTTATGCTTGTATGCCAAAAATAAACTCGGAAAAAATTAAAGTGTGCTGAAAAATAAAATGGTCACCTGTGACAACATACTGTGAAAACAGCACTGAATTTCTAATACCTCAGTTATTTATGTCGTACTTTTATGTTTCACACTACCACATATTTGTCATCAAAAGAATCCTTTGAACTTGTAATTTTTATATAAAGTAGACATTTAAGTTTGGGGTTTTTTATTTAAAAAGTAGTTTTGCCAGTTGGCAGATACCAATCATACCCAATTCTGGTTAACATCTTGCAATCATCTCCCTTTGAATCATTTACTGAAATAAACAACTCATGGAAGAAATAATATTTTCTTCTTCTTTTTTCAAACAAAAGAGCAAAAATTAAAGGCCTGGCATTTTCTCTAAAAAGTTAAGTAACAATTATGAAACTCACAGTCTTCTAAATAGCAATTTGCACAACTGGCATTGAACTGGCACTGAATATGCAAGGCATTGGGTCCAAGTCAATGGCTTCCCATGCTACTGAGAAGTTCATGTTTGCACACAAGTTTTCTACCTCTCCCATGATCCAAAGACACCAGGATTGGTTAAAATAATATTCTTGGGAGAAATGAGAGCATTTTCAGAATTTTGAGGGCTTCTTAAGCTTATACTAGTTTTTCAGTTGTTGCTGTCCACCACTGATTAAAAACTGCCTTTGCAATTACACTTTTTCATGAAGACCAGAAAAAGGATTTATTTCCCCAGAAGGCAACAAGTTTACCTACATACACTGAATGGGAAGAGGTAAGGAAGATCTCATCTACAAGGCTAACTTTTAAAAAATAAGTAGTATTTTTGTGTTCCCATTTACACAGAAAATACTTATCTAAATGTGCCATATGCTACCCCATATGGCACATAGTTTTGAACTCTACAGATACAGCTGGTCATAGCCTGTGAGATACTGGATGGCCTCCTTTCCTCTTAAGAGCTCAGTGTCCTGTGCAACTGGCATTTTTTAGTTCACAATATCATGTCTTTATTACTGTTACTATTAAACAGTTATTAAAGATGTAAGTACCACATACATTTTAGACATACTTTGCTTTGAAGGTCTGAAGCTGAATAGTATCTACCCACAGAGAGACTTCACTGACAAATAGCATTTGTGAGCCTGTGCTTCTGATTACATCTGATGTTAACTTCCAAAAAGTTTAAGGGTAGGATTCTCACCAGTTTAAGATTATACTGTTCAGCTTGGGCAGAAATTTTTGGAATGTGTTTGGTTTTGTCTTTATCTGTGTCTGACTGAATACCAATATGAATTTAAATAAAATTAACTCTATCCCAGCTGAAACCAGGACAATATGCACCCCTTATTCTATACCATCTATGTCATGCCCAGGTCCCACACTTTCCAATACATCCCAATTAATCACCACCACCTTTCCTGTATTTTGATATATACACACAGATATCATTCCCTTAGTCTATGGGCCATCCCTCTAAAATGTCTGCTGAGTTCATTTAATCCATGGCTTTGGGCTCCATCTGTCATAACAGTCCTTTCAGGGCAGGAAAGATGGTGTGTGGTCTGGCATTGTTGCATGTTGAAGCCAGTTCTGGTTCCATCACCACTGCACTTTTCTGGTTCTAGCATCGCTGCACTTTGCTTGGTTTCATCAAAATTAATTCTTCATTAATCTGCGTGATTTTGTCGTGGAGGCTCGTGAAATCAAATTAGGCAGATGATAAATTCAAAAATAAACTTTATTTTAACCAAAATTGTTTAACAGAAAACTAACTATAAATGAGGCATCAACACTCCAACAACAT
>NW_008824676.1:6948072-7005315 GCF_000699105.1 Pygoscelis adeliae
TGACTTGTGTCTCCTTAGAATTGTTAGGGTGACAGCATACTTTTCCAAATTTTTTACTAGTTTTTCAGGATTCTGCACTTTTTCAAGGGTGAAGTTCCAAAACATTGGAGGTGTCCACTGTCCTAGGTACTTCTCCATACTATCCCACACACCCTGCCACTCATAACTATCCAGCCTCAGGGCAGATCTCTGGGTGGTATTCTTAAATAATTGTTTAACCTTAAACAAGACCTGAAACACATTCAGGAGACATAGCAACAGGAACATGCTAGTTTGAACATCCCAAGGATATTCAAAATTCTCAAGAGCTGTTGTAACTAGCCTGGAGGAGAAGGGGAAGGTGAAGGAGCGGGGGAAAGTGTCCCCCCTTGTCTCCCCCATAGATTGGCTTTCTGAGGAGAAAAGGTAGAGTGTAATTATTAATAGTTTCCGAGACATGGTTCCTGAAGTATGGAGAGGATGGCAATGTTGAGTAAAAATACCAGATTAGTCTTACGACCAGTAATTTTATCATATCATAAGCCAGTATTACACAGTACACCAAAATGATAACCTTAATCCAGCCCCCAGAGGTGATAAACAGCACAACAGGGAACATATACAGCAAGTAAGGTGTTACATAACACAACTCTGAGACAAGCACAACAACTTTGAGAGCAAATAAATCAACATTGCGGCCAGCACTATTAACCTAATAATTAATGCTTATAACAAATTTGCCTTAACACACTCTGGTCAGATCTGTCATTATCTCAACCCTTCAAGCCCCACATTGGATGCCAAAATGACTGTTGTGGTTTAACCTGGCAGGCAGCTAAACACCACATAGCGGTTCACTCACTCCCCTGCAGTGGGATGGGAGAGACAATCTGAAAAAAAAAAGGTAAAACTCATGGGTTGAGATAAAGGCAATTTAATAGGACAGAAAAGAAAGGGAAAATAATAATACTGATAAAAGAATATACAAAACAAGTGATGCACAATGCAATTGCTCACCACCCACTGACCGATGCCCAGCCAGTTCCCGAGCAGCAGACCCCCAAGCAGCGGACCACCGGCCAGCTTTTCCCTTAGTTTATATACTGAGCGTGACATCATATGGTATGGAATATCCCTTTGGTCATCTGGGGTCAGCTGTCCCAGCCGTGTCCCCTCCCAACTTCTTGTGCACCCCCAGCCTACTCGCTGGTGAGGCGGTGTGAGAAGTAGGTAAAAGCCTGGACTCTGTGTAAGCACTGCTCAGCAGTAACTAAAACATCAGTGTGTTATCAATATTATTCTCATCTTAAATCCAAAACACAGCACTATACCAGCTACTAGAAAGGAAATTAACTCTATCCCACGCGAAACCAGGACACGTGTTTAAAACAGTTTGGTCCTGTGTGAGATCTTTCATCAACAAAACTTTCAATGCAACTCTATTCTTCAGTGAATGGTTTGTGAAAGTGTTTTTACAAACAACAGATAGCAAAAATTAGCATAAGATTACTTTCATATTAGTGTAAGAGACGTGTTTAAAACAGTTTGGTCCTGTGTGAGATCTTTCATCAACAAAACTTTCAATGCAACTCTATTCTTCAGTGAATGGTTTGTGAAAGTGTTTTTACAAACAACAGATAGCAAAAATTAGCATAAGATTACTTTCATATTAGTGTAAGAGAAGAGAACTGGAATAGCACATAACTAACAGATCAGAGGATACGTGTGCTTAGTGTTCAATATAACTTATAAGTGAGAAAGAAATTCATTAAAATTAACACCACCATAGTCAAATTTAGAATCTCACTCACTCCAGGTTTCTCCAGACATTTCAATCTGCCTGATCAACCCACCTTTGCCTAGTTCCCAAGAAGGCAGAAAGCACACACAGTACTGTGTACACAAAAGACCTCATTGCTGTCGATCAACCTCAGGACTGCTGCATTCTGGATCATGATCTACTCTCAAAACCTTTAAATTATGTATAGAGGACAGGGGTGGCATAAAATTTTTTACAGGAAAGAAAAGTGACTTCTGCTTGGCAAATGTAGCACTGAAAATGGGCTACAGCCAGTGGACAATTTTGTTGCTGGAATAATTAGGCAGGTGAAAGCAGGCTGAAGGAAGGCGCTCCCGCCAGAAGCTTGATGTGGAGAGAACGAATGGCTTGCTCTTTTTAAGACTAACTCAGATGGAGGAAAACACACATTTCAGGAATTGCGTTGTATAACCTGCTATATTCCACAGAAGAAATGCTGCTCAGGAATCAAAATTGTCCTCTTCTAGGCTTCAAGTCCTATTCCAGATCTTAAGAAATATATGCTGGGTTTCAAGACTGGTCTTGAACATAGCCTTGGTGGTACAACAGTCCAGGCTGAAATGCACACCACATCTTCATTTTTAGCAAAGGGTCCATCAACCTTAAATGACCTGTATTTGCTCAAGAAGCCTTCATCTATATTTATATCTGTTAATTAGCCATTTTAATAGGGAAAAGGTAATTTGGATTTATGATAAGGTTATTTGTGGCAGGAATTTCTGTTGTACAGCCGAGTTCTCCATCTCCTCTGTGTATTCAGCACAGTAATGCTAGCTTTCTGCTTAAAAACACACCAATATTCTTCGGTGCCAGTATGGTCAAAGATCTCACTTTTCTAAGAAGTGGATTTGGAGGCTTCCCAGATAATATATCTGCCCTTTCTTTTTACATCACACCTCGAAAAATGAAGCTGGCCAGAGAAATCATAGGAATTAATATATTTCTCCAGAATGCATGTGCTACCTACTTTCGCTGAGTAACATCTGGATTTTCTTCAGAGTGGCTGGCCGTGTAACTCAGAAATACAGGCCAAAACATCTGCAAATCAGCTACGTATTGCAAAGCATCTGCAGCTTAGAGCTCATGGGAATTCCTTGAATTATGGTATAGGGAGCACCGAGGAGCAGGAGGGAAGGGGAAGAAAGAGTAGGCAAAAACGCCAAATCCTTGTGCCGCACTGTTTGCATGAGGGAAAAATAAAAACAAAATGAGAATAAGAATGGAGAATGATTGCCTCATTCAACTAATCAGCATTGCAGAGCTGCAGCTTATTTATAATCAGAAGAAATACAATTTTGGTCATCTCAGTGCAGATTTTTAAAATGCTTTCATTCAGCATTCATGCATCCTTATCATAACTGCATACAAAATTCAGACTGAAAATATTTCTTCCTCATTCGTTCTTACTGTTGCCAATCTTCTATGAACTATCATCTTGTCATAAACTGGAAAATTCTTCATGGTTTTAGTTCGAAGTCAAATATACTTTTAGGTGATAAGAACCTTGCACCTTCCCTGCCAAAGTCACCGTCTTTATCAACTCTCCCAACAGAACTGATCAAAGACTTTGATTTTGAACAATCTCATTGAACAGGGATTGAACTGATTTGAATTTACAAATTAATGATGAATGAATGATGAAGCAAAAAAAATAGACAGAAAAACTGTTATCTAAACTATCTTAGTAGAGAAAAAAACACTGTATACTTCTATATAAAAAACTAAAAAGAGGCTCTAATAGGTCAAACCCATACTTCAATATTCTGGCTCCAGTAGTGGCAATGGGCAATACTGTGTAAGGTGAGCACGAGCCATTATCTGCAGCCCATTCATCTCGTATTCCCTCAGCATCTGCAGTCATTGGATCAGGGATGGTCATTATACTTGTCTATATACTTACCTATTCCTGTTTTAGATTATGGATGTGAGAGGCTACATACTTGCCTATTCCTCTCATCATCTGTTTATAGACCTTTTGTGCATGAATGTCTTTTTAACTCTCTAGAGAGAAAATATCTGATCACAAAATAAATTGCTAGGATCCACCTTAGAGTTTGAATCTACATGCCCTAGTCAAGAGAATAAGCAGACTATAAGACGTTTGAGGTAGAAGGGCTGTTCACTGCTCCTGCCAAAGCCAGGCCACAGGGTAACAAGGAACATGAGGCCAAAAGGAGAGTACCAAACTGTGACAGAGAAATCCTGTGGCTGCACTCCATGTCCCTGAGATTTTTTTGTGTACATATCACTAGACAGCAACTAGATAAAAGACTGAAACAGTTCTGGAGCAAAGATCAGGAGCCCCCCTTCAGCTGAAAGCCTTCACTTCTGTGCGTGGCAACAAGTACCTCCAAGTCCACTCAGAAAGAGAAATAAAACATAACCTCTCAGTGAAGTTTCTGATAAAAAGAGGACTTCAGGGGTAAAAAAAAGCTCTTATCTTTCCCATGAAGTCCCCTTAAAGTCTGACAGGGAAGCTAAGACATAGTTGCAAGCCAAGACATGACATTCTCTAACTGCCACTGTTCACTCTCTTGAACTGAATTTCTATTTTGAGAAGTGACTGGGGAAAAACAAATCAGCCTCATTTTCAGTGTTTATTCATTTGTGGTCTATGAACTATTAGTTAGTTTCATTGGTATTGCCCAATTATAATCAACAAGATTACATGAGTGTCACTGAAGACACAATTTGAAAACAAGGAGACTGGACAGCTCTTTCACAGCTGGCATGACCACAGATACATTACCCGACAGTTTAACTGAGGATCCAGCTTCACTGAGGTTGAGGACATATGTTCATTAGACACAAACAGAGCTAGTTTGCATTAAAAAAATATCAGCTGAAGCCTAGAAGAGTAGACAATGGGCTGAAGGCTGGGCTCACTTAGGATGCTCTTTCTAGTCATACTTTCCTTATAGCATTTTTCACTCCTGAGAGGAACTGCACTTTATACACCGGCCTGCCTTCCCTCAGGTGTCCTGTAGGTCAGGCTGCTCTAATACTTCCTAAAGTTAATGTCCTTTCCTCACTCCTGGACAGAGTCTTCTCACAAAGAAATGACGCCAGGTTCAGCACAGAGATTTCGGTAAAGAACTAAACAAAAAGCTGACAGTGGTTTCTGGGTCACACTTTCAGAAGGGTACATTTTGTTCTTGTTGGTGTCAGTCCAAAATAACATCAGTCTAAAGTTTACTGGAATTTATTCTGGCTTACACCATCGGAAGTGAAAGTGAACCAGTTTCAAGAGACAAGTACATTTCGTTGATGGTAGGACTGGATGAGTGCATCCTTCCTGCCGGCACCCTACTTTCCCATCATACCCCCTGGTAAGTGGTAGCATCAGTCATCAGTAACATTACCCATTTAAAAAACCATGGCACTTGTGCCGGTAGTATCCAGTTAACTTTATTCTATGCTCTATTTCATCAGCATAACAAAGCACTAACTCTGATTTCCATCTGTCTTGAAAAGCCTTCTCAATTTAGAAGCTTTCAATCAAGATTTTATCAATATTTTTTATTTTAATAAAAAAATAAAGTTAACATGGCATTTAATTGATTTTTTTTATTTTTAGCTAACAAGTGAAAATCTACTTTATATTTTTTTATGCTCTGCAGCTTTCTGTACTATAAACTCATACTGATAAAGGAAGACACATCATATAAGTTCTACAAGTATTCACTTTTCTTTCATAGACATCTTTTGCTAAGCATATATAGTGTAAGAGGAGAATAATTTCCTAACACTGACGTGTAATATGGAAGGTTTGCATTGCCATAATGTGAAACACAACTTCTTTTTTTTTTCCCCAGGAATAAGAAAAGAGACATGTAACAATAGTTTCTCACTAGCAAGAACAGCTGAGATGCATTAAAGACCAGTCAGCCACAAAATAATTGCTTTAAACTTGCACCTGCTTTTTTTTTATTTTTTTGATTTTTTTTTTAATTTAAAGAGACAGATGCTAGGAGGTCAGGCTAAGGTAAGGCATACTGAGGATAGAGAGATCCTAAATGCAGAGTGGGGCTATGCAATTGTCTCTTCTGGGACAGGTGAATAAGATATAAAAGAATGTACACTTTCAAAAAATAACTTTTTGCACGTCATTGCAATGTAACACTTTTTTTAACCCATGATTACAGCATGGAAAGTTCTTTACCCTACTAACTTGAAATCTCTTCTAGTTTTAAACAAATTTCCAATAGCTAATCATTAAACTAGGGGCATAAAATCCTTGTGAACGCAGAAGTTCCACTGCTCTGAATCCTTCCACTGTTTGAGAGAAACAGTTAGATTCAAAAAGTAATGACAGCTCTGAAAGGGGAAAAAGGTGGCATCTGTACCTGGTCAGCTGTTTACCAGAAAAGAAGTAAGACCTTTGCAAGCCTGCTTCTTATCAAATTTAAAGGAAATAAGAGGCAAAGTGGGCACAGGCTGTTTTCATGATATCCAGCTTTGAAAATCTGATCTTCACTTTACCAAGAAACAGTATCTGTATGAAGATCCTGAAGCAGTAGCGTAAACCAGTCCTCGCCCAGGGCTGTCCCCAGTTCTCCAAGCGTCCCAGAGGAAGTATGAAAGCCACTGTTGTGAGGATCTTCTCTGGAATCCCGCAAGGGAGTAGTCCGGGAGAGGTTGGACCTCCTCTGCTCAGCACTCAGGAGGCCACCACTAGGGTACTGTGCCTGGTTTGGGATACTCAGTATGAGAGAGGAATGGAGTAAGTCCACTGGAGGGTCACTAAAATAGTTAGGGGGCTGGAGCTTAAAACATCTGAAGAGAGGCCAAAGACACTGTGGGTGTTTCACCTGGAGAAGAGGAGGCTAAAGGGAAATCTAGCAGCAGCCTTCAGCTACCTGATCAGGGCTTATAGAAAAGACTGAGCTCAACTCTTCTCAGAAGTGCACAGCAAAAGGACAAGAGGCAATGTACACAAATTGCAACGACAAAAAAAAATCCCTGTGAAGGTGGTCAAACATGGCAACACAGACTAGAGAGGTTGTGAAATCCTCCACCTCAGGCAGATTTGATATAACTTTGAGGTTAGCCCTGTTTCAAGCAGAGGTTGGGACTAGATGATCTCTCAAGGCCATAGAATCATAGAATCATAGGATATCTCAAGTTGGAAGGGACCCATAAGGATCATCGAGTCCAACTCCCTGCTCCTCGCAGGACTACCCAAAACTAAACCATATGACTAAGAGCATCATCCAGATGCTCCTTGACCTCTGACAGGCTTGGTGCCATGACCACTTCCCTGGGGAGCCTGTTCCAGTGACCGACCACCCTCTCCATAAAGAACCTTTTCCTAATGTCCAAGGAATGGTCCTTTCTAACCTCAGGAGAGTATGATCCTACAAAAACCCGAGTGCTATAAATACATTGATAGGATCCACCATGCAAAGGCAGGATAAAAACAGATGTCTAGGACAAAGAAGAAACTACACGAGGGTACTTGCTACTTAGGGATGAGTTTCTTGTATCTACACTCTCAAGGAAACTCTGAATATGAAGGTGACTGGGACAAGAGAAATCAATGTACATCTAATGTACAATGCCTTTTCAAACATCTTGTAAGTATCAACAAAATAGCTGTTTGGAAAACCGTCAAATTTTCCACTCCAGTGGGAGAAAATCTGTATCCACATACCTTCTCCAATTCTTCTATGTGTATGCTATTCCAAAGTAATACATTCTTTGAATTAAAAAGGACCCAAAATATTTTACTCAGAAGCTTGTGACATAATTTTATTGTATTTTGTAGCATTCTTTCCATGACATGCCTAATACAATATTTGTAACCACTACCAAAAGGATTGTATGAGGGCATTCACTGCACTTACAAATTCGATAACCAGTAAGCAAACAGGCAGCTACAGTTCTTATTGTGCTTTTTTTTTTTTTTTTTGAAGTGAGCATTTAATATCCAAAATAGCAGCCCAGGATCAGAACAATCTTACTGTCCTTAACATTATTATGTTCTAGGTAAATATGAACATATTCTAAATGAAAGATGGTGAAAACCTCATGGTTAAGTGGAAGTCCACAAGCGGTTTCATGGAACATTCATATGTGCCTAACTACTGCACATTTTTGTAGCAACACTTGTCCTAGCTAAATATGGATATATTTGTGCTTATAGATGCTTCATTTCCCTAGTTTATTTGTAAAGCATATAACCCATAAAACTAAAACTGAGATTTGTGTGACTTTTCTAAAGTATATGTTAAAAAGAGTTTTGTAGGGGTCTGGGGTCTGTTTTACCGTTTCCTTGCTTTGTGTAGGTCATATGCAAGTTTTAGTCCTAGAACTGGAATAACTTTTCTAAGTGACAGCATAAATGACAGCCATTTTATTGTGGGCTTTTCCCAGCAAATATTAAAAAATCTCCTTGAATGCAAGCCCGATAATGCGAGATTACCAAGTTACACATCCTGAGCCATTTTAAATTCCCACATAGAAAATTCTCTCCACCTCTCCCAAAAAAAAACCCTCAAAACACACCAAATGCAGATTAAATTTGCTAAACTTCTACAAATAACTGGCAATACTGGGACATTGACTGGGGTTTGCTACACTTTTGAACGACTGAACTTACATAGCTTTTTCTTTTGTTTCTCTCCTATTCAGGTATTTGTTTGCTGTATCTGACTGGATCAGGACTAACAGAAATAAATCACTGTGCATTATATTTGAAAAAAACCTACACATACAATCTTAGATACCAAAAACTTTCCATATAATTTCTCTCCTGACACTCAAAACATTTATCATCATCATGCCTCATCTTAAAAAAGTTACATTTCTTTTTCTGAGACAAAATACACCAGGGCTGAGATAGGAGTACAGAATAGCAGAAAAGAGTCGCAGTTTACTAGTCTGGCAAGTATGCTTCAGAGCTGACACTCCACTGCAAGGGTCAGTACAAGGTAGTTTAGCCATCTGAATGTGCTTTACAAATGAGAAAAAAATCCAGTTTGTAACTATTGAGAAATATGAGAAGATACTTAAAACATAGTAAAAAGTAAACATTTACTGAATTATTTTAAAGTATATTACTAGAACCAACAGGACATAGCTTTAAACATGTATAAAGTATTATACATAAAAATGCATAGATGTACAGTAAATATGTTCATTTATATGTAGACAGAGTAATATGTACACATAGGGTCTGTTGTGCTTCTGTAAGTCTAAGCAGTAATTCCTGTGGTATATTGTCTTAAAGCAGTTTTATTATACAACTGTTTCAATGTAGCAGGTGCTGAGAACAACATACATTAATGCTAAGTAGGTAAGTCATATCCATTTACTCTTGAAATGTACAAATATAGGAAACAAAGGCCATAAATGCAATAGTACCTACACCTCCAAGACTTCCTTTTTTTTTTATTTAAATATGCACAAGTCCGCCTAATGGTGATACATAGGTTTCTTTCCTGCTTCCCTTCCGTGTCAACATGTTGACCAGGCACTCGGGACAAAATCTTTGACGCACTTCAGCACCACTTCCACTGATTCAACTCAGTGCGCTCCTGACCTTGAAGTCTTCAGGTCAAAAACGAGAGGAAAAAATAAAATAAAAAATATATAAATAAAACAAACAAGCTTGTGGGCTTTTTTCACAAGTTATTTGCCACCAATACTGTCAAAGCAGCTGAATCGTAGTGCATCCATGGGCAGGAGCATATAGCAGCTTTTGTGCACTTTGCAAAAAAATATATTAAAGAAAATCAAGTCTTTACTGGCTTGTTTTATCTGTTGCTAAAAAGATGCTGTGCTGCTTCTGAGCCCTTTCCATCAAATTCTTTTTCTTCTTTTTCTTGTCCTTTGTTTTTGTTGGCCTTCTTCCTAAAAATAGGAAAACCAATATCAATGAGTCAATTAAGTAAAGAATACAGAAGTGATATTAGACTGTAGTCAAAAAACTCAGTGGCACAGAAATTATCGATGGGGACTGTAAAGGTAATGCTGGCTAATGAGTTTTGATCATCAGTGAAAACAGAAGTTTTCAATGTGGTACAAGGGGAAGCAAGATCCTCGACTGTCATCACTTGTCCACAGGCACAATTTTGCTGGTATGAGTAACCACGTTGATGTAGGTCTCACTTTTGTCAGGAGAACTCATGCAACCAACATTATGCAAGTGCCTGGGGCCCAGGGCCAAACAAGTACGTAGACTCCTAACTCACTGAAAGCTGGATACATGCCTTAGGCCCTTGTGTAAATTTGCTTCAGTGAGTAATCCTATTTAAGTCAAGTCCAATATATCCGTGATTTCAATGAGAAATTAGGCATTACAGCCCAAGTATTTGGTTGGATGGCATCCTACATGCTTTGGCAGAAACAGTGCCGCCTCTGTGAAGAACTGCTATTATTGCTTATTAGTACACTGTGACTAATTCTCACAGCATATTACTGTGCAGAAACAAAAATTTCATTACACGCTTCTTACTATTGGAAGTTCACTGAAAAATAACCAAAATTGGGAAATCAGGATCAGTGCAGGAAAAAAAATTCTCAGGCTCCTGGGATGGGAAAGTTTTTTCCTGTTCAGCTCTAATAATAAATCAGTGCCCTTTGATTATCTCAGCAGAGATACCATGGACTGAAAAAATGCTAGATACAAAGGCCCTCATTCAGCAATGCATTATCTTTTAAGTATATGCTTAAATCCTATCAAGTCTAGTAGGATTTAAGGAGATGACTGAATATTGTCTGGAGTGAGAACAATCTGGGTTTTCTTGGCAGCATCATATACTGAAATATGTGATCAATGGTTAAAAAAATAAGGTTATTAATCTCTAGAGGTGCCAATTTTGTAAACTTTCAGGAGAACTAAATGAACTTAGGAAGACAGTAAAAGGAAAATCAAGTAGCAGATGACATAAAAATGTGAAAATGCATTTTTCACCTATATTGTCAGTACATTATTAATTGGGAGAAATGTTCGCCAGTCTGGCTTTGTCTTACTTCCATATTGTTTCTTAATTAAAAAGGCCCAAACCAATATGAAGCATTTTTCTCTATTTGATAGTAACACTGAATAAATCTGATTCTAAAATTATCAAAATTTATGATTCATTAAAAATATATATTTATATATTATATGTAATACTTCAGATTACATATTTGTAATATGCTGTCTAGGCTACTATTCTCTAGGAATTATTGGAATACTTGTATATAAAATAAGACAGGACATTAAGGTAATGAGCACATGAGTTTAGCCCATATTAAAATCATAAAGGTCCTTGGAGTTTACTTCTGCTTCTCATTAAAGTTTGGCATTAATGCTACTTTGGCATTTTGCCATTTACAGTAAAACCTCAGTCCAACCAATCATTAATCAAAGCAGCTTTTAAGTTAAAACTCTTTAGTAACACTGTATCTAATGACTAGGCACACCTAATGAGGTCAGAGGGAAGGAATACTTGACACAAAGTGGCATTACAACAAGATGGTTTGAATTATAGAAATTTCCATATCAAAATTTTATTACGTGATTCTACTAGTTGGTATATTGTAAGGCATCAGAACTGGGATGAATGTATAGTTCAACACTGTATTAGAACTTGCACTTTAAATATTCTAACTTTTTTAACCCGAATCTTCGAAATACTTATTAAGGAAGGAGTAGATGAAGGGAAGCAATTTTAAATGACTGACCAACGCTGCTGGTCAATTGATTCTCAGAAGACCCGCAGAATCAATTAGAGCTTTATTGGAGTTTTGCTATCCTGTTTGCTCAGTGATCTTACTTTCTGAGGTTTTTCACTGTACCAATTAGTAAAAGAAATATAAACTCCAGTCAGTGCCTCATCTAGTTTTCTCTACAACCTCCTCCAGAGAACTAGAGTAAATGCTTACTGTAAGTTTAAGGTAGGGAGAGATCCTATTATTTTTACTCTGAAAACTTTGAGATGCACAGATAAAATGACACACAACCCACTTGGTATCTCTGTCTAAGCCTTACAAAGTAGCTCCTGTAACACAAGCATCAGATCAAATTGCCAGCACTCTCCCCATACAATATCCTTAAAATAGAAATGAACTGGACTAGATTTCAGTGATTTGACACGTCATTGTGCAACAAACACATTACGGTGCTTCTGCTGCTCTGCAGCAATCGTCCCCGTACCTGCTTTTGCCCCAAGGCACACCAAAGGCAAATTACCGTCTTTTACATGTGCCATGGAGTAACAACCCGCACAGAGGCAGTACCACTGAGCCATTGATACCTGATAACTTGTTCTCCTGTCAGCGAGCTCTTTGTCTGCTCACTATATGTCCAAGTGCCCTGTTGTACAGAATAAGTTTTATTATTTTCAGGACAATATTAAACCACACAGAGAAAATCCAGATGGCTGGCAATGCTGATTCCAACTGTCATTTTAACCAGAAAACTGAATATAAAAGGTATTTCTTGGCTAACCATTGGTTCCCATATTGTTACTAGAATGAAACAGAGATTAGAGGTCAGCAAGAAAAAAGTGACTATAAAGACTAGAGAGTTCAAACAAAGTATGCTGCTGAAGTCCCCACGCATGAGAACTTTTATTAAATTCAGATTTCAATTACAGTGCTTATTTTGTCAGCAGAAGCACAGTGAACAGAAGTAACTTCTGAATATCTTGCTACAGATGCCTTTTGAAGAACATGATGTTTATGATACAGAAAGTAGATCCTCAAAGAGGATCCAGAAGCCAAACTCGCCCAGTTCCCCAGCTGGAGGGCAGTGGGGTGAGGACGGCCAATGGAGGAGGCGCTCCCCTGGGGCTGGGATGTCAGCGGCTCCCTCCGCTCTGTGCCATGGGTCGGGCGTGGAGAACCTCGTCCGCAGGGACCCTTGCACGGTGTCCCTCACACCTCGCCATGCTCACTGCTCCTGAGAGCAAGAGCCCTGACCCCAAGTCCCTCTCTCCATAGGAAGCAGCAGGGCTCTGCTGCACTTGGCTTTGCTGGGGCAGTTGAAAAGGAGTGGATTTTAGCAGCGGTGTATTATAGCCCAGAAGTTCCTGTTGCACACAGAAGGCAATTCCTGGTTGAAGCAAACGAGGAGGGAGAGCAAAAGCACACTGTCTCTCTAGGGGGGGTTTACCGCTGTCAATAACAGGTTATAGTATTACTGCACAGGACGGAAAGTGACAATATCTGAGATATTTAGCCTGATCCACCTAGCCTATAAACCCCTCCTGATCCGAAACAGCACCCAAGTGAGCAACTCATCCAGCACAGCCACCTGGGATCTGCAGCCAGCACCACTCGACATTACATCCTTCCGAGGGATAACTCGCCTGCTTGTCATATGGCAGATAGCCACGCGCCTTGCTTCTCCTTTCCAAGTTACAGGCCTCCACATCAGGTCTGATCTTCAATCTTTATTTTATGACTGCAGACAATCTATTTTTGAAAGCCCTTAGTGTTAACAGCAATGGGAGCAAACACAAATAATTCATGCAAAGAGCAGGATATCTGAGCACTGTCCAGGTTACCGTATTCCTATTTTTATTTTGATTGCCTTTTCCCTTGCATGCTAACAAGCTAACTAACTTTTCCTTGAAAAGTATTTTTTATCTTTGACTGTCTAAAAAAGGGCTCCTCAATTTTTATTATCAGAATTAGCTCTGAACATAATTTACAGGATTTGTTTAATACTCTGTAAAGTTACGTGTATACGCTGACATGTATAGGGCCTAAGAAAGCTCTGAAACTTAGCTGGATTCGGTGTTCAATTATCTAGCAAATAAAAGCCTTAAAAGCTTATCTATCATTCTATATCTCATATTTCTGCACAGGTTATTTTACAGATGCAAGATTGGCACAGCCATTCATTCAAACCCTTTATTGCCATGTTATAAAATTCAGTTTTGCTGTTTGCTTTATAAATTACCAATGAGTAAGTCCTCATTTTCTACTAAGTAACTTATTCCAATGGTTGGTGTTTTACAGTGTTACTCATAAAAATTTTGTTTGGACCGCTTGCTTATGGTAGGTAGGTGGGCAACTAATAAGCTATGCAATGAAACATTATTGTTAGCTAACAACGTATCACAGCTTCTAAGGGTATAATAACATATAGGTAATGGTACAATAACATATAGGTAATAAGACAATTCCAACACAAATTCCTGAAAAACCATTATTTATGCTAATATACACAGCAATTGTCCGTACACCAGAGAGTAACAGCTACAAAAATAATTATTTAACTTGGCTCTTGCTGGATTATTTTTCTTCCTTTTTTGTTGTTTTTGTACCATTTTACCAGTGTTGCTCCTACAGCTGCTGCATGCTGGTATATTAGAGACTCGTGCTCAGTTCTCTGGTTTGTCTCATACCCTGAGCTGAAAGATATTTGGAAATACTGCGTGTGCCTTCTGGATGGACCCATCTGGTCAATTTGGGATACACGTTACTTGGTTCAGAAGGAGTCTTCATCACCTTCTGCCAGCTGCAGGCAGCTTTCTCCAGACAGAGTTTGGGCAGCAGATTCCTAACACCCAGGGCACTCCTGATTCTCCAGAATTAAAATGCAGCAGATGTATTCACAGGGACTCCCGGCAATGTTGCTCGAGATCCTTGGCTCAGGCCGACAGCATCAGTTTAGTATCCAAACTGTCCCTCATCTGCTGTATACTGTTGTATGTACTGCTCTTCTAATGAAACCCATCCATTGCTAGTTTCAGCAGATAGAGAAAACACAGTATACAACCACATGAGGGCAGCAAGGATTAAAATTGAAAACATTTAATAAAAGAAAAAAAAGCAACAACTATCTGCAGCTTTATTTCATAGTGTAATTCCCTCACAAATTTTCAGCGTTCTCACATACAAATTATTATTTTAGAGATGTCAGAATGTTTAATACTCCCTTCTCTATTTAAAACAGTTTTCTCTTCTATTGATGACTACTGAATAATGGGACTTACAGGTATATGCCTGCTTCCCTTTCCTGTATTTTCATATGCAGAACTTTCACTGCTAGCAGCAAAGGCACAATGGTGTCCTGGGATAACAGCAGACCTTGCTAAATACACCTTTTGATCTTTTCTTCCCTTTCATTTGTCCTTTTAGGAGCTAAATGTTTCACACTTGTACATCATTCTCCTATGTCTGCAGTTGTATCATAGACCCCACGAGTGGCAGCATCTCCTCCCCATAGTAAGCTAGAAAAGTTATTACACTCAAGTCGTATCACTGGAGGATGGCAGACACCAGGGAACTAATGACAGCAGTGGAAAGATGATAGAGACGCTCAATGATTAACCAGTCAGATCAACTCAAGAGCAAGATGGCACATGTAAGCTTCTGGAGGAGCCCTCTCTGGCAGGACAACTTCTGTCTTGCACAGACCCGTGGATGCCTCATCATTTACTCCCCGTTTGCAGCGCACATTAAACTACATGTAAACAGTGATCGCAAAAATCCAACAACCGAGCAAACAAAGGATTCAGTCCAGAAATTATTCCCCAGAGGTAATTTATTTCCTGGGGCTTTCAGTCCAGTTAAAAATTTTGGATACTGAAACTGCCAGAGAAATGCACAAATTGTTAAGAAATCTTATAAACACACACTCAATAAAACAAAAAATTCCCCCACTGCTACAAAGTCAAGCGCTTCCTAAAGCATGATTTACAAACCAGCGCTGACAAGTGGCCCACAGGAAGCGGATGCAAAGAGCTTTAATAACTTAGCAAACTGCACACGGCGGGCATCTCTAGCAATGTCACCTGCTACCGAATTCAGACAGCTTTCCTAAGCTGAGTTGCAGTTGTTTTTTTAACACCATCAAGTTTAGGCTGAAATTGGCTATGCTCAATGTGTGCTACAGGAGGAATATGACTTGGGGGAAATCAGCCAAAGTAAAATAGCCTTTTTGGACAGGAAGTGAAAGACATTGGGACTTGGATGGTGACACTGGAAAAGAAGTAAGAAGGTTGAGGAGATGGGACAGAAAGGGTCAAGTGTCAGAAACCAGTTCCTCATTTTCCCGGGTGAATTTCTGTTGTCATTTGAAGAAGCCCTGCGAACACATATTTGCCTCTGAAGACAACAGAAAGTACAGTATGATCATATACAGTACATCAGCTGCCCACAACACCATTTCAAATCCCAAAATACCAGAATTTGTAAAGGCAGGTCAATTAATGTTTGCAAAGCACTGAAACATGGTAACAATGGACACCATACAAAAGTCATTAATTATTTTATCATTCTTTCTTCATTTGTAAGAGTTGAATAATGTTGAGCAAATGAGGTCTTAGAACAATTACTGAATAAAAATAGAGAAAAACATACCGTAATTATAGACTTTATCACAACTAATACAAAGAAGGAGCAAATGAAGGCACTTCTTCAGCTTTGAAGCACTTGAGTTTGCAAGCTTACTGGTCTTCTTTTGTACTTTTTGGTGCAATACTAATAGCTAATGGTATAAATCATGTGTATTCCCAGCCTACTGAAATTAATCATAGACTAAGAAAATGAGCTCCCTTATGTAAATGTACAGTTTGATGTTTTTCACACATTCTTGTCTATTTGATGTCAGCTTTCCTAATGAAAATCAGGGAAATTTCTGTCTTGAGTAAACCTTGTAATTTTTACACAAATCATTACAAAAGCACTGGTAGTGCAGAGCTAACCTGCGTGATGTCTTATTCAGTTCCTAACAGCCAGAATCCTGATATTTTATTTTCAATTTAATAATTTCACAACTTTGGGTAAATTATTTTATCTCAGCCAACACTTAACATTGCATATACTTTGTGTTTGTATACACCAGACATCAGCTACTGAGATGAAAGCTAATTTAAAAGAATCAAAGAATAATTCCTCAACTAAAAGAAATATCAAATTATCCCAAGTTTCTGTATCTTAATCCCACTAGGTTTTTGGTGGTTTTTTTTTTCACATCCACTAAGAAATTAAAGGTTTTATTATTCAGGGCAAAAATAAGCAAAGTGAGGTACTCTTTTTCTCCCAAAGTACACAACTACTTTTCATCTGGCCTGAATACAAACTAACTAAGCAATACTAAAATCTGATGTTCCTTCCTTCTGGACAATATTGAGTATCATCAGACATTGTCATCTGTTTAAGAAATACTGATTCCTCCACAAAGAATGGAATTTACATGTCACAGCCTATTAACAGTTCAGTAGATTTTTTCCTCAACTTTAGGGCAAATTCACTGGGAAAAGAGTCGTCTTACATTGCTGAAATGCATTGCATTTCCCACAGTGCAGTTTTCCAACGCGTACAGTAGATGGCAGTGATATATTAACTGACAACTGGCTTCCACTTCCATCCTTTCAAAGAATATTAATTTTTCTTTGTAGAAGTACCCATTACTCTGCCTAGAACACAAGCCATTCTATTTATTAATGAATATAAAAAGTGCAAAAAATAAAAATTCACACATAAGGACTCAGAGAAGAAAGCAAAGAAAGCAAAAGAAAGCACGCTAGGAGAAGAGGGAAACTAGCAAACTCAAGGTGACATGGAAACTCTGATAGAAGACCTACGTTTAACTGAATAGTATGGATGTTTAAATATTGGGTCCCATTGCCCTTTCAGTCACAGTTGTGTGAAAACAGGTGGGTCTCCATTGCAGCCAAAATGTTTATCTAATGTAGATTTAGCTCAGAATTCAAATGATGTGAATATCAGTTGCATGCAGAGTACTCACTATTCTTATCTTAGTCAACACCATGTCAGATCAGATGCTTTGCAAGCAGAGCCAAGCAAAATATTTCCAGTGAAAGGTTTGGGTTTGTTTATTTTCCTTCCTTTCACAATGCAATATAAAGCAAATTTCAAAACAATAAAAAAAAAATAATAGACAGTCAAGAGTACGCATACACGTGTAAATATATTTTACCTCTACAGGCAAAAATTATAGCTAAGAACTAATTGGTTTTGAACTTCTCTAGGTTTCATTGGACACTAATCTGACTTAAAACTCCCTCTGTCCAGTATTTCAAAGCAGATTCTTTATTTTTCTTCCATTTCTCCTTTTTCTAGCTAATTCAATTAATTTCGTTTTTATCTCATCATATAGAGAATAGAAAATAAATTCTATTGAGACAACGTTTATTTGTGGTACCTGTAAGGTTTAATTTCATACTGGAAATTGCATTTTGTTCAATTAAGGGTTTCTTACAGAGAGAGAGATTATACTGGAAAGTTGAATTTTTTTAGAGGTTTTTTTCTTCTGTGAAATACTATTTAGTTGTGAAGGGTTTGGGTTTTTTAATCCCTTTAGGGATTCTGGTCAAGAACTGAGGAACAATTTTGTTCCAGGACCTTTTTTTTTTTTCTTTTTTTAACTGAAACAGCTCAAAAAATAGTTTTAATTATCACTTCATCCTCTCTTCAAGTAATGCACAGGTAATCCTACTGAAGTTCAGTAAGGAGAGGCTAAATTGAACACTTGACGACAGAATAAAGTACGATCCAGCAAGAACACTCCTACTGAATCATAGAATCATAGAATCATTAAGGTTGGAAAAGACCTCCAAGATCATCGAGTCCAACCGTCAACCCAACGGAATAACAACTGAAAGTGAAGATGAATGCATTATTTCTAATAATACGATGTAAAATTATTACCTCAGTCTGCTCATCAGGAATGGTGTACCAGATTAACTGCTGCACCTGTGTTGCTCACTGATATTCGTTTGGTTTATACTCAAGAAGGCGCTGAAACAGAAGGTATTCATGCCTACCAAAATTTGGTCAGGTTGGTCCCTGTTTTTTTGTAACTACATTGGTGTATACTGTGTATGCTTGTCATTCTCCTCAGACATTTTTCTGGTGCAGTGAGATGAAGGACACGCACTTGTTTTCTTCAGCAAACCCACAATCAGAACTTCACTCCATCCATTATAGCTTTTACTATCTGTACTATGGTCACGACAGAGTCGCTGTCTTGGTCTTCTAGTTAGGATATTATCTTTTCTGATATTTCCCCTCTGCTGATGCAGTGCAACACACTCTATATACCTAATGATCTAAATTTAGCTTTCAGGACTTCCCTTTACCTGTACATCCCACACACTATGGCCACAGACTTCTCCATACTAATGCTACACCTGCATTACTAAATTAAACAGTGTTGGAGAATATCCCCAAATACTGCGTCTCAATTGTCTGTCGTGTTTTGACCTGCGGCAGCTCCTGCCCTTCCCAAGAGACAGCACAGGCCAGGGCTGCTCCCGCAGGTACGTCCCTGGCTTGGGAGCTCTGAGCAGAGCAATATGGATGTGGACCGACCTGTGCCACTCAATGCAGTGCCAGGTAACACCCCAGCACATTTAGTTAACTACTATAGACATAGTCACTATCTTTGAGCTGTGGCCAGTCAGGATTTAAAAGATGTCCTGAGTTACATGGCTTTATCCCTAAATGTATTACAGTAGCTTTCTTGCTGGCTTAAAGAGAAGCACTTTCCCAAGACTGCCTACGAGGACCTAATACTCATATGCATGCGAGGTTGATTTATGCTGTAACCAGTTAATTCCACATCATATAGCTACAGGAAGCTTATTCACTATCAGAAGATGGAGAAAGGGCACTTTTCACCCTAAATTTTACTTGTTTCCCAATAATCACACACCAGTTTTTCATGGATATTAAAATCAATACTGCACAGCCATTTATAAAAAATGTATACATACAGTATCCAATATGGCACTTTAGCTTGCCAAAGCTTTTGTTTGTGTACTAGTGTGGTGGGTTGATCCTGGCTGGACACCAGGTGCCCACCAAAGCCACTCTATCACTCCCCCTCCTCAGCTGCACAGGGGAGAGAAAATATAACAGAAGGCTTGTGGGTCGAGATAAGGACAGGGACATCACTCAACAATTACCCTCATGCGCAAAACAGACTCGACTTGGGGAAATTAGTTTAATTTATTACCAATCAAATCAGAGTAGGTTAATGAGAAATAAAAACCAAATCTTAAAATACCTTCCCCCCACCCCTCCCTTCTTCCCAGGCTCAACTTCACTCCCGATTTCTCTACCTCCTCCCCCTCAGCGGCACAGGGGGACGGGGAATGGGGGTTGCGCTCAGTTCATCACACGTTGTCTCTGCTGCTCCTTCCTCCTCAGGGGGAGGACTCCTCACACTCTTCTCCTGCTCCAGCGTGGGGTCCCTCCCATGGGATCCAGTCCTCCACAAACTTCTCCGATGTGGGTCCTTCCCATGGGCTGAAGTTCTTCACAAACTGCTCCAGCATGGGGGTCCCTTCCACAGGGTGCAGTCCTTCAGGAACAGACTGCTTCAGCGTGGGTCCCCCACGGGGTCACAAGTCCTGCCAGCAAACCTGCTCCAGCGTGGGCTCCTCTCTGCGTGGGTCCACAGGTCCTGCCAGGAGCCTGCTCCAGCACGGGCTTCCCATGGGGTCACAGCTTTCTTCGGACATCCGTCTGCTCCAGCATGGGGTCCTCCATGGGCTGCAGGTGGATATCTGCTCCACCATTCACCTCCATGGGCTGCAGGGGGACAGCCTGCCTCACCATGGTCTTCCCCACGGGCTGCAGGGGAATCTCTGCTCCAGCGCCTGGAGCACCTCCTCCCCCTCCTTCTTCTCTGACCTTGATGTCTGCAGAGCTGTTTCTCTCACATATTCTCACTCCTCTCTCCCAGCTGCTGTTCTGCTGCAGGTTTTTTTCTTCCCTTTCTTAAATATATTATCACAGAGGCACTACCACCATCACTGATGGGCTCAGTGTTGGCCAGCGGTGGGTGTGTCTTGGAGCCAGCTGGCACTGGCTCTATTGGACACAGGGGCAGCTTCTAGCAGCTTCTCACTAAAGCCACCCCTGTAGCCCCCCCCCGCTACCAAAACTTTGCCACGCAAACCCAACACAACTAGTATCATCAAACCACTGTCACAACTTTAGAAACAGCTTTATAGCCAATGGAACTTTTTTGGAAGCCTGTTGTTTATATGGAGTCTACTTTACAATGAAGTTAGGAACATTAAATCACCAGACTGGGTTCTTTTAACTATGATCTGGACCAGCTTTTGAAGCTCTGCTATTATCTTTGGAAAAGGACTGCATGAGGAGTTCTGCAAGGAAGTGAAAAGGCATCAGGATGACGGTCCTTCTGCAACATGGTCATGCTGCCCCCGAGCCCGTCCACTGCCTCTGTGGGAAGTGGCAGCACAGCTCTCCCAGGATGTTGATGCTATTTTTTTTCCACTGCAAACATGCCATGGGGAGAGATGTGGAAAGTAACAGCTGGACTAAAGGGTGAGTTTCAGCACTCCAGGGAAAAACACGGTTCCCTCCCTACCCCAAAACTGGTATTCAAACAGGTACACAACTACCATACGTTCATCAGCACATACACAGTGTGTAACTTCTTTGGTTTTAAAGGAGACTTATTCAGACTAAAATATCAGGCACTGACTGTTTCATGCTGCCTGACAGACTTGGCCTGGAACGTGAAAGAAAGAGAAGTTATATGACCATCAGCTATTTGTGTTATTGTCTATTTTATTTCACAGAGAAGTACTGTTAAGCCTATTTTCATTTTCAAGCACCACGCACCTAGAGCTTTGCTGTACCCCTGGCTCCTAGCCTGGCCGTGTTTCTGGCACACAGGCAGTGTCTGTGGGGGCCATCTCGAACTCTGGACCATGTAACTATAAAAACATTCATCATTAATTTAAAACTACTGAACAAATGTTCTCCAAACTTCCTCCTGGACTTTTTTCTGAGTGTTTGAGCAATGTCTGGTTCAACTCTGCATAATTCTTGCCACAGGAGAAACTTTGCACCCCCATCCCCACAGAAGCAGCTCTTTAAATGTCCCCGCGTTGCTGTGAAGTGTTAACTAAACTTTTTTGACCAACTGGCACTTGAGGCTTGAACACAAGCTGGCTGAGGACAGGAGGAAATATCAGTAAATCAGGATCAAGGAGCTAAGATAAACTGAGCTTAAAAGTATTTCTTGTAGGCTTTCTCCAAAGTAACGCATAAACAGACCATGGGACCACCTAAATTTTTTTGCCCCTAAGGTATTAAACACTCGTGAAATTCTTGTGCCCTGGAAAAATAATTTTGCTAAAGATATCGTGAGCCTTTAAAAATATAATAGTTAATGGGTTTCAGTGAATGGGTTGTAAAATATTTAGTATCTCTTTTTTGTATTGCAGATGTTGAGTTATTGAAAGGCATTCCCCCCCCAGCCATCCCCCCCCCCCTTTTTTTTTTTTTGTTAATTTGAATAGAGTGTAAAACAGCCAAAAGCAGAAAATTCAATTTAATATGCTTGGAGATTTTCAGTCAAAGAGTCACATTTGAAGGAAATGCACTGATTGCAGGTAAGAAGTGGGGTCAAGAGAACATCTAGTGAGATCTCTTACATAAACATGAGCCATCAAACATTATTCTCGTGTGCTGTTGAGTTCTAATAACTTGTTGGAGAAATGCAGCTGGTCTAGATCTGAAGACAAGAGGAGACGGAGGATCCACCACTTCCTCTAGTAATTGTCCCAGCAGTTAATCATTCCACCACCAGAAATATCTGCCCAATTCCTAACTTAAATTTTAATACCCAGCTATTATTTCTCATTATGCCTTTCTCTCCTCGATCAGACTTTTCTCTTTATGCATTGTAGATAAATTTCTGCTCATCATCTTTCTGAGAGGTTAAACATATGGCAGTCTTTGTGCACCTTTCTTTAAAGCTTTAAAGTTTGTGACTCTTATCTGCACTCTGTTCAGTTTTCCAATATCTTCTACATACTGGATGTTAGACTTCTGCTCATATATAGGATAAAATTGATTTATTGTGCTTTTTCCTTATTACCAAAGTTATACAGCCAAGAATTACATTTGAAATTTTGCTCTCCACACTGTAGTGGACTCGTGATTTCTTCTGAGAAACACTGGTTTTTAGGTGCCATTCCTCATCCTGCAGGTATGCATTTCTAGTTCTATAGCTCTTTGATCCTCCAGTATAACTTTATATTTAACTAAATGAAAATTAATTGTGTTTGAATGGGTCTACTTTACAAGGCAACCTGGATTATTCTTTAGGTCTACTCTGGAGTATTGTTTACCATTATCCTCAGTTTATTATTTTTTTTAATTTTTATATAATTGACTGAAACAAATAGCAATGCTTACCAAACTGTATTAAGGACATCATCACTTTTTCCTAGACATCCAGTCAGCACGTGCTTTAATTTTATTTTGTGGTAAAGATAAGAAAATTTTATAGATCTATAAAAGTCCCAAGTTTGAGCATATTCTTTTCGAGTGTAGTAGTTAGTCCTGCCTGTGACTTTTGTGACGCTTCTGTTAGCTTCATTTCTACAGTTGCAAATATTAATCCAAAAGGAACTCAACTGACTTTGCAGAAGCTTTCCACATATGAATACACAAACTTAGTCCTCACACAAAGAAATTTTACTTTGAAAGGAATTTTGTTTGGATAAACTTATCTGCTGGTGCTATGACAAAAACAAAAACCCAACTTGGGCTGGACTTAACCGTATGCGTCTAACAAATTTTACATCAGAAGCTGCAATAGGGACATGGTTTAGTGGGCATGGTGGTGTTGGGTTGACGGTTGGACTCGATCTTGGAGGTCTCTTCCAACCTTAATGATTCTATGATTCTATGATTCTAATAAGGAAATAACAAAATGTGATCTATCAGGGGAGTGCCATAGAGCCTAGGCTTGTTACTCACTTTCATCATAAAAACTTATGTCTAGGAAGAGCCATAAGAAGCCTGAATATAGTATATTTCCAGAATGAAACCAGCATTACTGAGGTTATGGGGAACGCCCCTTTTCTGAATCCGTCTGGAGCAGCTGAGGACATTTTTGCCCCAGCTGTTCCTCAGTGCCCACCACCTGGCAATTACCACTTTCACAGCTTTGCAGGCAGAAGAGGCTGTATTAACAATTGCTAATCCACCCAAGTAGAAAATAGTGCCTGCAGGAAGGCTCAGACTGCCTCCCTTGGTGCTGAAAGCCACCCGGCAGAGCGTGCAGGGCTGGATGGGGAGCACGAGCCTGTTCGTTCCCCCGGCACAGCTGCATAGCCAGGAACACCTACAGTGAGGCAGCGCTGGCTTCACGTGTAGCAAACACGCAGAACTGAACAAAGGTTTACTTTGACAATTACTTTACAAAACTGAGCCCTTGACAATAAATTTATCCACAAACTGTTTCACATGCTTAAACAGACTGAATAATGAGTATGTATTTCAACCCTAAGTGCATCAGTGTTTAAACACGTTGTATTTAAAACCATGTATATTTTATGGTTAGCACTGACCTGAAGAACAACAACAACAAAAATAACTTTTCCCTTCCCAGAGGTGAGAGATGTGGATTTGCTAGGAGAATGAATGGTCTGCAGCATCTCTGTAATGCCAGCCTATTGCTGCAGATGCTCTTAGCACCACAGGGGGCTGTCTTCCCCCCTCATATACACAGCAGCTGGATACAGCCTTGGCATCACATGATATAAGAAGCAGCATAACATGGTGTCTAATAATACATATGGAGTGGACAAATTAGGTTCCCTTCTTATTCTGATATACATCTGCAAGAAAGACAGCACTATAATCTCCACCATCAGCTTAAAACAGACAGTCTAAACTAAATTGAAACGTCCTGCATAAAAGGTTTTAAAGTATATATTAACTTATAAAGTTGAAGAAAAATGTGTGGATGCTTTCTTAAGAAGAAAAGGAAAAAGAATATATGAAATAAACACAGCATGTAGTTAAAGGCTACTTGCCATAAAAGGCTTTTCCTGACTGGAAGTTACAGATGTACTTAAAAAACAGATGTACATCAAAGGCTGTTGATTAGAAGCACAGAGAGAAGTAATTATCAGTTATTTTTTTCAAAAAAGAAATTCTTTATTCAAATACCAATAAAACCTTAGTATGTACAGAATGATTCCATAGGTTTAATTAACCATATGAAAAATATAAATGTATATGCTATTCCTGCTCCACATCATCACATTCTTATGGCTACTTTGGGTGAGCTTCCGATGGATATGAGATCTTGGCTTCATTATTTTGTGACAGTAGTAGCTTAAAGACATTGCATAACTGAAATTGTTCAAGATCTATTTATTTTTTGCTTAGAAGTGCCTGATGCTAGTAATTCTTTGTGGGCCAGAGGTATTCCCACCAGTAAGTATTGAGTCTGGCAGTCATAGAGAGCCCATCCTGCAGTATGGTACAGTGGGTACAGCAGCACAAACCATAATCCTTGCTGAACTAGTGGCCAGCTGCAAGGACCACATCTTACGAATAAATAAAAAGAGCCAGAGCACAGGTTTGAACGCTGTCCTGAAACACTAGCACATTTCTGACTTGTGCCCACTAGTACTTCTAGTAGTACTAGAAGAAACATTTACCTGAACCTTTTAGATTTCATGAACTTCAAATTAGCAGCTGTTTTTCAAGCTGAACAATTTTTACAGTTCTGATTTTAGATGCATACGTGATAAGCCCTTGGACTGGAATACATGGACCTAAAAACCAGACATGCAAGTGTATAACTTTGGCTACATACTTAGGCTGGGCTGATACTGTTTTGAACACTGGGAGGAAGTATTTACTTGAATCAAGCTCAGCTACGTTATTATCAGCTTCTCACATTGAAGTATAGTTGATCTCTACTGAATGTTAATTATTTCATCATGTTAGCAAATACTCATTCCTTGGCCAGCGCCTTCATCACAATCTCTTCCATGTGTTGATTTAAACTGTCCTATAAGATTAATAGTGGGCGACAACTGGATCATTTAGGGTGTAACATACTTATCAAATTAGTTACAAGTATCCACTCAACTGTTTATTTTCTCTACTGAGACAATCCATTATTATAGCCACTTTCCTTCTCTCTAACTCAGACTGGAAGTTAGTAACATTTTCTTCTTGTCATTTGCTGACTTCAGGAGATTCCTTTCAAAATCCTTTTTGAATTTTTTCTCCTTCCAGTTATGCTTAACATCTTTCAGTTTCCTTCTGTGTAGCCGAATAATTACTTACTCCTTAACACTATCCAGTTATTCTTCTTTAAACTATTTCCACACATACAGGCTTTGAACATGTGATTTCTGTTGTTAACTTCTGTGTAAATAAGCTTCAGATAATAGCTCTTTCCCCAGACCTGATTTCAACAAGAAACATAAAGTACTAATATGCAGTTGAAATGTTTTTAATAAAGAAGAAGCATTTCTCCCTGGTTTGCCTGTCTATGCAGACAATTAAAATCTGCACAATTATATGAATTGTTAATTAGAAATTGCCAGTGTTACAGTTTGTCTCTATCAGAACTATGGAAACATCCTAGGTAAGAGCCACAAAGCAGATTGACTCTCATATCTCCATGATGAACATTCACAACGTGCATTAATAGTTATTTACATGTAATTAACTAAATGGAAAAATCCTGCCACCTATAAAATAAGCATGCCATATAGAAAAAATAAGTTTTAAAATGCACGTTAGGATGTAATATCAACATCATACCATAAGTTAAAGAGTTATACAGTTACATTTTCATTGATACACTGTTAGCTTTTCAAAGGAAAATACCTTAGCCATTTGAATATTTCTAGAATACTGAAAATAATTTGACCATTTTAAACTACTAATCAGCTTCTGCATGGATCTACCCAATAGACAAAACACACAGAAACATTTAAAAGCGATTTGTGAGGTAAGAGCAACAAAGCAATTATTCATTGTCAGGAAATGTGTCTATTTAGATAACTGACCATAATATTATTTGTTTCCAACAAATACAATCCAATGAGCTTTAAACAATACATTATTTTGAAATACCTCTGGCTTAATAAATTAGATGACTGATTTATTTTTGAAAACCTGGACAAATATACAAGCGAAATCCTTGTGAATCAAGACTTTCCATGCCAAGTCTCAACTACGAGGGATTTTTTATGATTAAGTATGAATTCCTGGAAAACATGGTTTATCATAGAAAAACTGGCAAAACTCTCACAGTATTTGCTGTAACAGGCGCCACTGTAATGGGCTGCAGTTCTATGAATAGGCCAAGAACAGAAGCTAAAACTAACACTGAACAATACAATATGTTACAAAGTGGGAAGATAGGGTTTTTTTCTTTTCTAACTTATAATAGATGGGAATTATTTCAATCCATAATTTACATAATGAAGAACGTAACTGGCCTGATCTCATCATTTCTCAAAAACATTGTTTTGATAAGTGATACTGTTCTGAAATTTCACTGGCAATGAAAATATGATCATCTCTGAAGAACTGATTTATTTTCTTACATGCAAGAATTACTGCTTGGGAATGTAACTGAGCTTTCAAACAACAGATCTGATATAAGTTACTATCACTAGCAGAATTTTGTTCATTCCATGCTGGCCATAAGTCTCAAGCAAAGCGCTGACCCTCAAATTTCACAAATCCTTAAAAGCGTATGTGCATAATGTTACGGGCTGAGATAGTCAGCTGGTAGCATCAGAATACAAAAACATGAAAGCAGCTGCTCTGGGTCAACCAAGGATCCATCAAAACCACTATTGTAACAGTAGTCCAAAACTAACACGTCGGTAACAGTATAAGAGTACGACAAAAATATATGCTCCCTTTCACAAGAAACTTCACTACCATGCATGAGGCCTGGCATGTACATGGCCATATGGAGTCACTTACTGCGGAAGGGCTTGCAAACAGGTTTTTGCTGGGGAATGCATTTTCTGGTAAAACCCCTGTAAGTGAAAGCCCCACTGTCTACCCTTCTGCCACTCCGTAACTTCTTTGCCACTTCATGATTCTAATCCTGCAAAGCTAGTTAAGATCATGCAGCTATGACATTTTGTCACATAATTTTTCAGCTGATTATAGATCAGGCAAAACTTCTTTTGGATAGAAGGGACAGCAGAATTTTCATGACACTGAAAATGCATGAACTCGAGGCTTACCAATGGAAAAAGCATGAGACATGCATTAAACCTGCAAGTCTCACATGTACTGCCTGAGACATAGAATCATAGGATGGTTTAGGTTGGAAAACACCTTTAAGATCATCAGTCCAACCGTTAATATGCTGGCTCATATTCAGCCGACTGTTGACCAACACCCCCAGGTCCTTTTCCGCCAGGCAGCTTTCCAGCCACTCTTCCCCAAGCCTGCAGCGTTGCATGGGGTTGTTGTGACCCAAGTGCAGGACCCGGCACTTGGCCTCATGAGGGACCAGAAAAGATAAAGGAAAATCTGAACTGCTGTATGAGATGAGACTAATAGAGAGTGGAAGAAAGAGTGGAGTTACAGCTGACCGTAATAGTGCTTTCATGCTAAAATCAGGATATTTGTTATCTCATGGCCCTGCACATCAGGTCCATTCCTGACATAATAGGACACAAACCTACATCTTTTGCAATGCCAACATACCGCATGATGTAGTCATAAAGAGGCTGCCACTGAAAAACTTGTAGCACCATAGTATATCATCAAAAAATGCTTGCATCACTCTACCTCTAATTTAATTCCCTTCAAATCAGGCACCTAATGCCTGCATTTGAGTTATCCTAGGTTTACTACTATAGAAAGTGATTGCATATTTTTTGCTTATGGCTTCCAATTACTCACAGTTTTGAAAGACTGGCCCAGAATATTAGTTACAAAAGATGAAAGCATGTGGAGACAATAATTTCTGATAAAATGACTGGTTAAGATTCCCTCTCTTATAAGCTAACTACACCAGACAACACTCTGAAGTAAGAGCTCTATCATCTTTGGCAAGGGAAACAGAAAATTATTTTCCCTGTGCTTAAATGGGGTCAGAAAAGAGAAAGGCATCTGTTAATATTCTTGCGTTGAGGCAAGCTTATTCAGCCAACTATAGTGCTAATGCAAATGATAACAGTTTGTTGCAGATGTGCAGCTGAATATAATGCAGCCAAATCATCTGGGCTTTTTGCAGTAAAAAAAATGATGACACAGAAGATGATGGTGGGTTCAATAAGCATTTTAAAAGAGAATTTTAAGCACAGTGCCTCCCTGTCAATGCACCCTGTCTCAACGACCAAAACTCCAAACTTTCAGTTGTAAATGTTCTTTTGAGAAGGTTAAGAAGCAGGGTGACTCAGAAATCAAAGTACAAGCGGCTAATGGATTTCAGGCTTTAATATTGGTATTTCAAGGCAGAAGGAATCTTTTTAGGTTCTACAGTCACTTATTATATTGATTATTATTATTATTGTAGCAGAGAGACAGAGATTGATAAAGTGACTGTAAAATAGAGGAAGTATTTTAGGATAGTAAGAAAGAGACAAAAATGGTGCTAGTGTCTCAGTTGTAAGGAAAGAGCATCCACAGTGTAACAAAGAATGATATTCTACCTTCAGATACAACAAATAAGCTGCAGATATTTTGCTGGCATTACTATATCTTAGGTAAGTTCTCACCAACATTTTTTTTCCATAGTGCTCCACAGGTTTCAGAAATTTTCTCCACAATCGCCCTCAATGTTCCAGTTAGGTGTACAGCTTCCCATCACTCATCTAGTCATATAAATTGCCCTTCCCCAGTACGGCAATGTGCACACCTGGACTAAAACATCAGGTGCTCTAAACTGTATAGAAACAAGGCACATGTTGCATCACTTGTTTTTCTCTCATTAATGGAGAACCATATAATTAATAAATAAAAAAACCAATGACCTTTCTACCTCTGGCAACATTCTTGCTTTTAAAGATAGATAGTATAACAATTTATGGTTAGTTTACCGTCATTTCAAATTGTATTTTGAAATCAAACTATGCCTATCAGAGAATGGTTGAAGTTGGAAGGGACCTCTGGAGGTCACCTGGTCTAATCCCTCCTGCTCATGCAGGGCCACGTAGATGCAGTTGCCCATAACTATGTCCAGGCGGCTTTTGACAGTCTCCGAGGCGGGACACTTCACAATTTCCCTGGGCAACCTGTGCCAGTGCTCAGTCACCCTCACTGTAAAAAAGTGTTTCCTGATGTTCAGAGGGAACCTCTTGTGTTTCATTTTGTGCCTGTTGCCTCTTGCCCTGTCACTGGGCACCACTGAAAAGAGCCTGGCTCCGTCCTCTTTACACCTTCCTTCAGGTATTCACACACATTAAGATCCCCCTGAGCCTTCTCTTCTCCAGGCTGAACAGTGCCAGCTCTCTCAGCTTTTCCTCCTGGAGAGATGCTCCAGTTCCTTTAATCATCTTCATGGCCCTTTGTTGAACTCTCTCTAGTATGTCCATGTCTCTCTTGTACTGAGGAGCCCAAAGGTGGACGTAATACTCCAGGAGTGGCCTCCCCCGTGCTGAGCAGAGAGGAAGGATCTCCCTCAACCTGCTGGCAGCACTCCTCCTAATGCAGCCCAGGACACTGTTAGCCTTCTTTGCTGTAATGGCACATTGCTGGCTCAAATATATAAATATATTGAGATTTCTTATTTAAAGGTTGAACAAATACATCCCCTTTACTTAGATTACCTATTAAATACAAAACAGCGTCATCACCAAACATCAAAACTGTCTGGCAGGCTGATAAAAGGGATATTATCAGTCTAGATTAAGTACATCAATGAATTTATTTCATACAGAATGAAAGATAGCTTGCAAAATTGAAAGAGTGAATTATAGCATTAATGAGTAAATAAAAGAGGCATAGAGAGTTGAAAACTCTGGTTATTAAAAAAAAGAAAATGCAAGCATAGGAAGCAGAAGGAAACCAGGGAAGCAGGGAGGAATATAGTTAAACAGGGAGAACTGTGTCAAAGACAGAAGGAAGAAGAAAGCACGCAGGGGAACTGGAGATGCCCAGAAATAGTTTTGAAATATGCCACGAGCCTGGTAATTGTTAGGCATAACAAAAGGCAGAGGGAATGACATGTAGACATTTTGGTGAATTTATGTTAAGTAATGCTTTTTGTAATCACCCTCAAAATGAAATAATTACTTATTTAATATATTATTTTTAAAATAAAGCATTGTAATTATTTTATGGGAGGGCAGAAAACTGATAGCATTATGCATGTCTGCTAAGCTCAGCAACTTTGTAAAGTCAGTTTTTGTTAAAGCTGCTACAGTTTGATGTATACCTGGAATTTTGATTTTCAGTACGCACTGTGCAAGCACCTGTACAAGAGCGGCTCTGTCTTTGTACGAGCATCCTGAGTGCAGAGTTGCTCCATCAAAGAATAATACCAAATCTTTCTTCAATACGGGACTGAAATTATGCATAAGATTTGAACGGAACATTATAAAATACTATCAGACTTTTTTTTCCTCACATAACTTAAAAAAAAATATCAAATTCTTGGTGGCTATGTTAGAGAGCTAAGTAAAAGAAATAAAAAATAAAAAACCCACAACAAAACACCCAGAAGTAGAAATGTCCCAACAAAAATGCAGTGTGCGCAACAGCTGTCTCCTCTCCAAACTGCATTATTCCATTGAAATTCATTTATTGTAGCAACCATGACATGGAGTTTTAAGGTTATTTACTAGCCACATCTTGACATTTAGAAAAATAGCTGTATATCAAGTAGCACAATTATACAAGTACAATAACAATATAATCATACAAAACAAAACACAATCTGTTAACCACGATTTGAATATTTTCATGTGCTTCTGCAATTCCTACTTTTAGCCAGTACTGGAAGCTCCAAAAGACTGGAAGAAAGATTGTTCCTATGGCATGATTTCAAGGAGAGATTTTACATGTTTCTATTACCTACTGAAATGTTTATCCCTTCTTTTTAAGGGTAAGATAAATTAAATGATGGTCAAGAATTTTTGCAATGATATAGAAAGCTAAATATTCTTGAGGTTGTGGTTAGGATTCTAGGGATGTGGGTTAATATCCTGACTGTATTCAAAGACATACTGCGCTATCATTATTCCAAATTAATGAGCAATTCACAGTTAGCTACAATAAAGAAATCTGTCCCCCACTCCTCCTTTCATTATTCCACCCCTTGATTTAGCTCTTGTAAAAATAAGGTTTTGAATACTTGAAATTAAATTGAGTATATTTTCACTGATACCAGGCAATTCCAAGAATAGTGCAAAAAAGTTTTATTGCCAAACTGTTTCAAACCCCATTTCTAAACCAAAGTCATGGAGGGCTCCTTGAGGAGTGCTCAGCATATGTGACCACTGGATTATTTTGTCCCATTTGGGCTAATAAGTGTAACTGCAACAGATTCAGAAATATTTCATAAATTAGGTCACTGCTTCTGAAAAAAAAAAAAAAAAGAGAACATGATTCCATGGGACTATTTGTAATCTAGCATTTTACAATCTCAAATTTTAGTATGGAGAAATTTAAGACTGCAAAAATCCCACAGCACGCTCTACAATACCATTACTTTGGGCAGAAAAAGACTAAGTTTAAGATGGACATTTTCACAAACCCCCAAGGGGTTCAGAACAGCAAGTCCAACTAGAAGTCAGTAAGGCAGTTTGAAAAAAGCCAGAGGAATCTCCTAAAACACACTCATCCTTCTGAAAGAATACTCTTCAGTAGCAAATATCCAAAAGTTCTCAACACTCAGTACGGCCTGCTAATAACAAAATTGTTACTGAACAAATTTTTGAAGCCTTGAACAACAACAGCTGTGTATTAAAAGAAGAACCGATAGCTAAAATTTAAATCATTCTAGCTGCAAGTATCTTCTGGATTTAGGAAATACTAGTAAGCCTAGAAGCATACAAACACTTTTATTCCCATGCATATATGCATATATATAATACAAGTATTAACATGTAAACAAAAAACTATTGTCCCAATCTCTCTAATGTGGAGTATTAGCTTTTGGGGATAACATGGTAAGTTTTAGGTATAAATGAAAAACATGAGAGATGTCAAAACTATTTAGAAAAAATCTAAGCACACACAAAATCTAAGTTTCCAAATCTTAGCCAAATGTGTTGAGAGTTATAAAAATCAAAGCAGAATAATAAATGTTGGCTCTTGAGATACAGTAACTCAAACAAAAATGTTTCCAAATTTTAACATTATATACATGATTAAATACTCAATTTCCTGCTATTTTTCCATCAAAATAAAGCTAGACTGTAACAAACACTGTATGAAGCTTCAAGCAAGGAAGATCTAGATCTGATTATTATTTTTTTTTTAAATTTGGCAGAAAAGCACTCCAAAACTTCCAGGCTAGACAAAGTACCTCTTGTACTTATCTTCAGAAGTGTAAGATCACCATAAGTACATTTTAGCTCCTTTTTAACGGGAAAATATTTTTGCTAGCAAAAATGAGATTATGGAACTTGTTTAGTATTAACTTCTGCCAAGCGTAAACAATTTTTTTACTCAGTTACTACTGAGTCATATGGCTAACGGCAGTAACTATTATCACTTCATTTTCTGTAAAACAGCTTAGGCTTGAAACCTCCTATACTTTCCCCTTGCGACTACTGTGGACTGTTAAACAATCAGAAAGCACTTGCTTTCAAAATCTAATATGTGTGGTAGCATGGTGGCATCACTGCCATTCAACGGCCTTTTAAAATGTGTTTTTTTATTTTAAATTTGGCTCAGTTGAACATCATATTCACGTGAACACTAATGTAATAGGATAACTTCAATCAACTTAACTTTGAAGATCACAAGTAACACATTTTTAAAAGAAAGCTACTTTTTACTAGCAGAATGTAAATATAACTAAAGACTGAATTATTTTTATCTGTAGCAGGAAATTGCTGTGCTTGATAAAGGATTTGGAAAGTCTGACTATACCATAACTGCGTTTAGTGTAATCTCTTTCAGGACACACAATTATACCTATTCAACACAAATGAAACTGCTGACAGGAACCAAAGAAGTAAATTACCAGCTATTATTTTGCTCAGTCACAATGCATTGTGTTAGCTCATTTTTCAGAGCCGAAACTAGAATATGAATTTCTAATCACCTCAAATTAGCATGCTAGATCATTGCATTGAAGTGTTCCTTCACTAATAACACTTGATTTTTTGCTGCTGATCAGGTTTTATGTAAATACCATGAAAGCAAGCTCTTTTGGAAATACGCCAGATCTATAGTCCTATATTCTCTTCTTCACAAATTATATGCCAAATATTTTCATACAGAAATACATCAGAGTTCTCACATGAATACCTAAATGAGACACAGCATTTTAGCAAACATTGAAAATTCTAAACCAGCACCTTTAAATATGTTCCTTTTGGGGTTGGATATCAGGTACAAGTTTGACGACCACATTGAGTCAAAAATCATGAGCCAGTCACAAGCAAAATTTAAAACCATTAGATTTTAAAGCAATAATTAATTTCCAATGCTTTTTATTTAATTTCTGGTGTTGAAACATTCAGGTTGTCCATGTTTTCAGACTTTTTGCCTGCAGCTACAAAGACTGGAAAAATAGCTAAAACATGAAAACTGTTATTATGCGGTGGGTTCCAGCAGCTGAACTTTAAGAAATCAGGAAACTGGTGACAAAAATCACACGAGAAAGCAGTACAGGGAACTCCTATTAGTTTCCTCATTACTACTTTATTCTCTTCACTTAATTGGCTTAGAAGTAATAAGGTAAAGCCTTTTTATAACAATTCCTGCAAGTGATGCACGGTAACCTCCACAGTTCAAAGAGTTCTGCTGAAAGAAGCACCTGAGATTTCGCCAAGTGTCCATAGGGGACAAACGCTTTTACAGATTTCAGGGCATTTGTACCTTTCCTTTGGCAGCTGAAGTATTGCCATGCCAATAGTATCAGAGTTTTACCTCCTGAAAAAGTGTCTTTCCAAAATCAGTCATTTTTGATTGAGGGAGAAGCCCAAAGTTTCCACATCACACTGTTCTCTGTAAAAAGGCCTTCCCCTGTTCTCTTGTTTATTATTGTCTTAGAACAAAACCATTAGAAAAATTAGTATAAGTGGTATAAAAGGTAGACAAAACAATTCAATTGATAGTGAGCTGACATGATGTCTTTACCACATACTGAACAGTTCTAGAAAGTTTAAACAGTTAATTGTATAATTAGATGAAATTTTGGTTCACATAGAAAAATAAAACACACCCCTATCAATAGATCCACACCCTGTTTTAATAGCCCTGAAAGATGATATGGGGATGCTGACTTGGACAACTGTCTAAAAAAAAAAAAATAACAGAAATTTTAAGTGGTTCTTCTGCAACATGTTGCTCCCAGCTTTGAAGTGCACGCACTGATGCAGCCAGCTGTAACTCCAAGTCCAGCAATGCTATTTAAATTCTTATTCTATACTCCAGTGGTTGGTGAAAGTGTTTGTTTCTTTTTTTTTCTTTTTAATCATTTTTCCTAGGACAACCTTCCCTGAATTAGAGAGAGGTTCCAAAATTGCTCAATGAAGTGAGAAGGACTGTAGTTATATTCTGGCTCCTATTTTAAGTTCACTTTTAAGTTCTGAGATCCTGTTACTTTGTGGGACAAGTAATGATTACAAAACAGCCAGATTTGCTTCTCATTTAAACCAATCAAGCAATGAAACTTTGCTGGCTTTGATGGAACTTCTGACTTTTGGCAATAACCATCAAGAAGCTCAAGCTCATCAATGCTACGAGAGATCAATAGGAACTCATCTATAGAACAACACTGACCTATTCCAGGGAAATATCTCACCCACAGAACTAGGATGTGAATGCTTTATAAGCTTGAGTCACAGTTTGAGATACTGTAAACCTATGACACTGTAATAAAAGGGGAGGGGGATGTTCCCCTACAAAGAAATGGAATTTCTTTTATCTTCCTGAAAAAATAATTGAGATGTTTGGAAGGAAAGAGAAAAGTAATGCATTATTCTTTCACAACATACTCCACCCGAAAAACATTATTCTGGAAAAGACATATGAATCAACTTTTTTTAGAGCTTGAAATTTTAAAGGACAATTACTTATTTAATAAAAAAAACCTCCAGTTGAAAGAAATATTCAGCATGTTATAAAACTTCTTACGAAACACACTGCTGTTTTTTGGGCCGCCTCTATTACTGAGTTCTGCAGAAATGATAAATCCCTCTTCTCCTTTTCCTTGACACAGCTGCAAGAGAAAATGAACCTTATCTCCCAGGATTTTTCCATTTATATGTCTGGGACTCATGATCCACTGGCTTCCCCTGCTCTCAAAAGGGGTATTACTACAGCCCACGCTCAAGCTGGCATTGGATTGCAGAGCCGATTAAGAAAGTCTGGTGGCAGAATAACCATGTACTGAGTGCTGTGAATTACAGCTGATAGCATCTATTCATAAGTCCTGCAGAGAATATATATTAAATCACCTTCAATGATTATGAAAAATTGATTCTGACCATTACATCACAATGTCAGTATTTTGTATTACAAAACTGACACAGTCTGTAATGATCTTGAAACCAGCTTCCTTTTCCTTCAAGACTTATCTCCCTGTATTCTGCCACGGTACTTTCTTTCAGATAGAAACCTTCCACCAGCTATTGTAGTTGTCTAACCAGAGCAATGATTTGAAGCCTGACACAGGACTTGCTCAGAAGATATTTATCTGTGGAGTTTTTATGGCCCAGAAATTTCTTCAGCCATCAGTTATCAAATACAATCCCTCTTCTTCTGTTGTAAAAACACTCAGATAGCCCCAGTCGTAGATCACTCCTAGTGCTATATGGCAGAGTTGTGAACTGATTTTTAGTGCATCTCTCCCGCACAATCTTTTGCAATGCTTAAAATTTATTCTCTATATTTGGCCAAATTGTGGGTTTTCTTTGCTGGGCCTCACAAAAGTTGTTTCTTCTAGTTTAGATGTTATAAGGAACAGATGGTAAATCAGGAGGTAACAAAATAATCTGGTCCATAAATTCAGAGCAAAAATACAAAGCTGGAATTTAACCATCTTTGTGGTAGTTTTAACTAGTTTTGTTTTAGAAACCCTTTAGGCATTTGTCATTTCAATTAGCAGATAAATGTAGCACTTTTGTCAGTATTGAAGATACTATAGTATTAAAGCTAAATGCAATCTAGCTTCAAGACAGTTATGCTAGATCTGATCAAAGCTGCCTGGCACTTGCATCTAGTCAACAGCTAAGGTTTCATTGTGCAACTTTAAAAGCAATGAATTAAGCAAAAGTTTGACAGTTTTTACAGTATTCTTTCTACTATGCTGAACTCTTTGTATAAGTACAGTTGGCAACCCATTCAAGATGTTCACATTTGTATCTGACAGAGAAGCAGAATAATTAAAGGGCTGGCTGTCATTTTCATCAGGAGTTCGCTATAATGTGTGCCATGGTGTTCTCATGGGATATTAATGTCATCGGAAATATCTGTGATCTTTATGCTACATGATAGTGCAACTCAAACATAGGTGCTTCAAAGTCATGCCCCTTGTTTGAACTTCTTAAACAAAGCTCTTAATAAATCTGACATGCTGTAAAGCACCTGCTCTTATTGGTGTCCTACTGCCGCTGCTCTTTGCAACTAGATACCTGCACGCTTCTCTGCTTTCCAGCAGAGTCTGACTTAGTACTAGGTTACCAGAAGTTATCAGACTTACATGTCTGATCAGCTAAGAATGCCAAGGAAAGCTCGTAGGAAGCCAATAAATTATAATTTGAGTAAAAAAGCTTAAAATGGACAAATATATGAACAGCCAAGCTAATCAGGTTCTACGAGAAGAAAGATCTCAAATGAATAGTCTTAAAAGATGAGTTAACAGTTTGCTACTGCTTCTGCAATATTTATACTCAGTAAATAGATGTGCATGACATAAGATTAAAGTGTCAAACTTGGAGGTGATATGTAAGGCTGTATGAACTCAGCCTTCATTTGAACTTCCTGATTCACACTGTATAAAGAAACATAAACTGATAAACTCTCATGTTAAATGGCAAAGATGATGTAAGATTCTAATTCAGTGGAGGACACTTTACATTAGACTTTTGGGGCCCCTTCAGAATCTAAGCTGTGCCAGTTTAGACACACAAAATAAATATGTTTAAGAGAGAGGACTTATTGCATAAAGGATCCCCTTTGGGAACCAAACATATTAGTGCAGTATTGTATCCATCATAATTAATACTGCTTCTATGCTTGATCATCTGGTGCAGAATGTTATACTGACAGAGGTACAGTACTGACTTACCTCTGTGGTATTGCATTGCTATTTTACATGCTACTACTCATTTTAGGCTAATTCATTCTTACGACTGTGCCCAGAAAATTATTTAAATCTACCCATTTTTAATGTGAGGCTCTAACACCATGTAAAATCAATGCAGACTAGGGATGCCCTGTTCATCATGAGCAGTTCTGGCTTTCTATTGCTCTTCTTCTCTGCTTGCGTTCCCACTCCTTTTCCAAACAATATCTGCAGTCATGTTTGTAGTTCTTCAGAATGAACCTGGAATTCAAACTGTTCAAGAGGATGTTCTTTTCATTCACCTTTGAGGTGCAAAGCAAAAAGTACTACGGGAATCAGTGGTGTCTAAGCTTTCCAATCTGAGGTAAAATTATTTCAAATTATCTCAGAAAGCTCTAAAAAACAAACAAAGAAAAAAATCCCCAAAAAAACACCAAACAAGCAAAACCAAGCAACAATTAAAAAAAAAAGCAGCAGATTTTTTCCTCCATTCCCCTCCTTCTGTGCTGCTCATGAGAGGTAAAGATGCAGACATATCTAGAAGCTCCCTATGAAGGATTTCCACAGCACATCCTTAAAAATCAGTGCAGTTAACTCCAGCCTAGTTCTAACACTGGCAGTGACTTGATCAAGTGAGAGCAGCTGCAGAGATTGCCCCTCCACCTATTCCCTGTCGGCATTCCCCTTTGACTCCTGCAGCCAGCTGGTGCAAGTTAATTAAATTAAATCAAATCTGGCCTACAGCAGAGTACTGGAAGCTGCTGTATTTATGAATTGAGCAGTGTCCCATTCCAGAATTTTTGTGAGGCCCTCTGTGATAATTATTTGACAGGAATAAACCCCACAAGAGAATGAGTCCCCCAAGTTAGCACTCATGAGCTATGCATCCATATAGCAAATCACAGATCTTTATCACATAGTACCTCATGGTCTGAAAACATTGTATCTGCACAGCACTATGCCAGATCTAATAAATCCTGTCTCTCAGTAGGGGTAATTAACTCTTGCACAGCATTATGCGGGCACTTTTAAACTGTTTCCATTTCTTGAACTACCTTATGCAGCACCAGCTTGGGAGCCTCTGAACTACACATCACTATAGACATGCCAGTTGTGTGTCCGATTTTAAAAAGCAATGGAAACCAAGGGAAGCAGCACATGTGGATAGGCTTTACCTTTTGCACTCAGCTAACAATGCCATTAATTAGGACTCAAATGTCCCTACATGATTTTTTTCTGTCTAAAGAGCCAAAGAACAGGAAGAAGCCATAACTGTCTATTTCTCAGATTCCTTCCTCTCTCCTCCTCTCTGCTGGATTCTTTACTCTCTAGATTTGCCCTGGCTGGTTGTGGGATAGGAGCAATCAATTTCTGCTGAATTCAGCCTGAATCCATGAGGCCTCTGTGTTAGGCTACCTTAGGTTGCCACTAGCTATCAAGCAAGCAGGCCACAGAGCATTCAAAATGATTCTCCAGAAGAAGAAAGCTGTTATAAAGGGTATAGACAGGCCATCACAATCAATCAAGTTACAGCAGTGTAATGAGTTCCTAGCTTAACAGCCAAGCAGCTGTAATTAGCTGCATGTACACTGCTAGCCTGCTGCAAGTCAGAGGGTGATGTATGCTTAGATAATTTACTTTGCATTGGTACTGTGCAAGGACTATGCACCCAGTTATGTCTCAGCTGAAAAGCTTTATCTGCTTAAACTGATAATTTAACTGTTGGTAATCACATGTGGATCCAAAGAATCTCATTTCTGTCACAGCTGATTAGAGATCACCAAGCCAGTCCTGCAGAGCAAGGCCCAACATTCAGTCATACATGTGTTTTCTTACAGCATCCTTAAGGATGATGAGGCAGATAGAACCTAAATATTGCATACAAATACTGCATATTTTCTAAATACTATAGTATGGTGAAGTCTTTCTACTTCAGTCACAGTTGCCATTACTTATGGAATAACTTCCAATATCCAAAACCTGCCATTGTTAGTACACGTTCTGCTGGAGAGATGAACTGTACAAACGATGAGGAGTATCAGAAACACTCAACCAAAAATTCTGCCAGGAGTACGTCAGGATGTGGCCCTTGTATCAATGTTGTGAAAACAAATAATATCTGTATAGCCTAATAGGTTTATTACTTAAGAAGAGATTTCTGTGCAAGGAAAGCCTTAGTGAATCCTTAAAAATGAGCCAGGCTGACTGCTCTCCTGACAGGCCACACCTGAAGCAGATCGCTCTCTAGACCTGCCGTACCCAGGCCTGTGCTTTGGGAGAGGATACATATAGAACTGTGCCTTACTGATTGATCTTCAGGGAGGAAAATATAATCTCAGGTAGGTGAGTGTTTGCCGGTTTCTCTGCTGTGACTGAAACAGCTAACACTATAATGTATAAAAAAAAAAAGTCTGGCTGAGACTCAGAAATGATTGAGTATATGGCTTTTCCTCCTACAGGTGGACTGTAGTTTCAGAATGAGCAGGAGATAAAACCAACAGGAGTTACTTCATAAGGGCATGCATGATAAAATTTGTCAGGTACCTTTTATGGACAAATTCAGTCTGTGCACTTGGATCAGCTACAGCTCTTTTCAGTATTTGTATTTCCATGTGGATTAGCAGCTGGCTCTCTTTCAGCATTTTTAAACAACCCTGAACAGTGTAACTGCCACGGGACAGTTCTAACTCACACTCTCGTCATTTACAAGGATTTACACTCTGGTACTTACTCGGTTATTCATTAAAAACAGACAACTCCCATAGGAGACACTGCATCACATGATGCTCATGCTACTTCTGAAATACAATATACTTAAGGAAACACACATGTTGAAAGTACTTATCTGGTCTAAGATATAATAACAGCAATAAATAAATTGTGCGTACAACCTTTTAATGATTGGAAAAACTATGTGAAAATCTTCCCAAGAAAATATTTCATATTACTTTAACTAAAAAGGAAGATTGAAGGATAATTTATATTCAGAAGGAAGGGAAAAATGTGCTTGAGTTGGCACTTCTGTACTGCCAGTAATTCCCTGATATCTTTTGAAAATAAGTTGAAAATGTATCATGCTGCAATATTATAAAACAATACCTAAAATTCCACAGGCTGAATTGTCCTGATAAATTGTCCTGTCCTAAAACTTTGCATTCAGGCATATCTAGTCCATTACAAGATATGCTTTGGACAGTGGTACTAAAGAAGGAAAACTAAAACAGAAATCAGATGACAACAGCCCTTTTCCACAAAAGTGTTTTGCTAATGTCTTGAAAGGTACCCTCTAAAGGTCATTTTAGACGTATTTTATTTCTAGTCTTAAAAAGAAGCAGAATCTAAAAATTCATGGTTAAGTCAAAGAGAACTAAGCCTCTTAAAACCTTTAAAAACCTGACCTATCAGTTAAATAAGCAAACAAACCAAACCCACACTTCACTACAACAGCACTCCAAGGAAGTTTAGGCTACTTATATCTAAGCTAAGTTACAGGTTTCAATATAAGTAATGTATTATTTCACCATATTCACACAAACCCACAAATTTTAATAATTGCAATTGTAACCCATTGTAATATTAATCTGGACTAAAACAGCAAAAAAGGTTTGTAGGAGCTCTGTGACTTAATATCAAGCTGCCTCAACTTCCATGCAAGATCCACCATACCAGTTTCAAGGAAAATACCAACCCAAATACTGAACAGTTGAAAAAAACCCCTCAAACTTAAAGAAATTCTATGAACACTGAATGGGCACAAGCAAAGAGAGAACATACTAATTACCTAAATCTTGGATGGGTTATTTTCAGTAAGTGTTGATATTTTGCAGGGCACTTTATTGTTCAGCTGCTTAATTTAACTGACCTTATTTCAAACACATAGAAAACGGAGGATGATGAGTCAACAGCCATATCTTGTTCACAGAGCTTTGAGAGCCATCTAGACTATCAAGCAATGTGATGTAATTTAATAACAGCAAAGGGGAGTCATTCGTCTAAAATCTGCAAAGGAAACCTGGATGTTGGTTCTTGCCAGATAGTACGTGGTTTTAGAATTAAACATAAAACTGCTACTCAAACTGACGTTCAAGTTTATATAGCTTATAAAAACTATTTCTAACTACTTTTCAGATTTGAGTCTAATCAGATTGCATTTTCCCTTTAGAAAATATCTAGGGAATGGATCGCTTCCAACAGCGTAATAAAAAAATAACAGCAATTTTTGAGAAGTCACACTAAGTTTATACTTGAACTCATTTTAATGAATATGAATCAAATGCATGTGTAATACAGTTAATTAATCTCTTAGTTCACACATGTGTATGCATTTTCTTTTCTCCATGTATTCAGGGTTTTTGTTGCTGGGGTGGGGGCTTGTTTTTTTTTTTTAAAACAAGTGCTGTAACACAAATTCAGCTGAAACATTTTGTGTGCAAGGGAAGTTTCAGAAAAGGATTTCATAGATTCATTCAATCACACATTTCCTCATTCATATGACCAAATAACTCACAAATTACACTCTTTGAAAAATAGTATTTGTATTAATCTTTTCTGTATCTTTGTCCTATAGCTGTAAACATCAACATGTCACACTGGGTTGTCAGATCTAACAGATTTGTTGTTCATCAGCCCTAAAGAAAGAACATATCTGCTCAAGTTTCATCATTAACACACCTTAATTTTCTTTACTGCTTTGATACGAAAGTATGGAGAAGAGCACTCCTGTATCAACAGATTCGTAGTTTTCCTATCCCTGCTGCAGGATGGAAAAAGACGACAAACGCACAAGAAATATCAGTATAGAATTTTTGTTTCTAAGAAAAAATAGTATAAAATACTATATTTTAATGCATAAAAGAAAAATCAGAGTTTCTTGCTAAATTTATAGAATCATAGAATCATAGAATCATTAAGGTTGGAAGAGACCTCCAAGATCATCGAGTCCAACCATCAACCCAACAACACCATGCCCACTAAACCATGTCCCTAAGCGCCTCATCTACCCGTCTTTTAAATACTTCCAGGGATGGGGACTCAACCACTTCCCTGGGCAGCCTGTTCCATCCAGATCATTGATAAAGATATTGAACAGAACTGGCCCCAAAACTGAGCCCTGGGGAACACCGCTCGTGACCGGCCGCCAACTGGATTGAACTCCATTTCAACCGGCCGCCAACTGGATTGAACTCTATTTCAGTTACTTTATAGTATCCTATTGGCTGAGAGGTACACTGCCTAACTTTTATCTGCAAATCTAAGAGGCATCAGGTATAGAAGTGCTCCAATAGAGGTACATACATGCATTATGAAAGTTTTCACATCTAAGTGTAAATGAATGCAAACATCATGAAAATGTAATTTAAAATTTGCTGTGCATTTTTATATTTTTCACTTAGAAACCAATAAAAATAACACCATTTTTCCTATAATTTATAAATCAGCATCTCACAAATAAACATATAAAGAGGAACAGAGCTATGACCAAAAAAGGGAAAATATTTAATCTCAAGGATTGTCAGAGTAATAACTAATCCTGGTTTTCTCACAGTTGACCTGATTTAACAGGAGGCTGGAGTAGATGACCTTCTGAGGTACTTTCCAACCTGAACTACTAATTCGATTTTGATTTTTTTTGTTATTACCAAATAGAAATGACAACCTTTGTGCTCTTTTTTAGAAGCTGGCACAAACTTACTGATTATTGATAATATAACTATACCTCTTGCCTATGTGCCTTAGTATAAAATACTTAAAGTCTAGTTGCAGGCACTCTCACTGAAATAAGCAGTATTACAAGTTTCATTTTCCTTAGGGTTTGGATTTCCTTTACTATTAGTTTTTACCTACAGCAGTCCCTTCTGAATACGATCAGCTAAAGGGTAGGAAAAAAAACATTTTATTACTCTCAGCACAACATTCTCTGTATGAAGCAGATGTTGACAATATAGATGAGCAGATTCTGCAGCTGACAAAAGCTTGTTTCCTGAACAAACTTACTAACAAGCATGCCAGGCTCCGAGGGTTAAGCCACATTATAAAACAGTTCTTGTTTCCTGGAAAGTCTCCAAACTACGTTCATCTTGTCCCTTCTTGCTCCCACTTGCTACCTCCTTCACAAAATGTGCAGAACGGCCATCAACTAAAACACTCACAAAAAATATTTCCTCATTACTATTGCTTTCCCAACCTGCACTGGGCAAATAAGTGTCTTTGGTGGAGTTTACTTCTTGTAAGCTCTCTGCTGATGTGAAATGTTTTTTCCTTTTTTCCTTCAGAAGCTTTGAGTCATGCTTTGTAACTGAAAATTATGGGTTATATTTTCAGACAAGCTAAGGCCAAGCCTCCTTGGTCAGAGTGTAATTGGTGCTCACAAAATACATCAAGGAAGCAAGCCTGCTTGGTGATACCAATATTCTAGCAAAGCCAGTACTCAGCGGAGCTACACTTAATGCAGTTTCTACCTGTCTGCTGAGGGCAAAAAAGGGCAGATCTGGCCCAGTGCTACTGCAAAATTAACAGAGAGCTGCAGTAGGCAATGACAGTATATTGTCATAAATACTATGTACTACAGTCTCGTTTAAAATGCTGATAACACTTGTAAACACTAGTTTTTAGTATTACAATGATAAATAATATTCCAATGTCTTCAAGATTCATGCAATACTAACCAAAGCACTAAGATCTTACTGTTTGTAAATTTTGTCATCTTTCCCAGAACCACAATGCTGTTTGCTACCATCCCTCTTCAGATCATGCCTCAACTTATAAGAGAATCTTTTCTAAGTAGGATAATTTTCTTTTATCTATAACTTGCCACATACATTTATGTCATGACCTAACTAACAATGGAATGAAATCCTGAAGTTGCTAAAAATGTCAACAAATTAGACAGGACTTGACTTTAAGGTTTGAGAAGTCAAAGCAAATCTAAAACTAAAATACAGTTCTATATCTGCATCTCTACAGTACCTCTGCTGGTCTTTCAATATTTTCTTAGACTGCCATAGTGCATTCAGTTAAAATAAAGGTACATTGTTCTATGTATCTTTTAGATATGCAAGATTTTGAAATTACAAGTGTGCAGCATTCGGCCAAAGACAATTAAGTGAACAGATCAAACAATAATAAAGTAAATTAAGAAATCAGCACTTCCAACTAAGCTTCCACACTGATTAAAGCTAAACTTGGAAATGCATGAAAGAACAGTTAACATTATACATACTTATTATTACTTATTAGACATACTCTGCATGTTATTTCAACATCAATAAAATAGGCCAAATTAAGATATCTCAGCACTATAACAAACACCATAAAGACTTGTTTTGTTCCTTTTCCCTATGACCAGTCATTCCAGCTTCTCTCTAATTGGGAGTAGAAGGTATCAGAAATTTTGCAAAGCCCAAACAGGAAGAACAGTGTTCTTTCAGTCTAAACCCACAGCACGTTCTGCCTTTCACAGCAGCAGAATTGTTCAGGTTGGTCCCCGGTCCAACTTCCTGCTCTCAGTAGCATCAAGACCAGTCAGACCAGATTGTTCAGGGCTTTGTCCAGTCAGGTCTTGGAAGCTTCCAAGGATGGTGACTGCACAGTCTATGGACAAATCTAGCCCAGTGCTCAACTGTCCTTGTGGAGAAGGCAACAGTTCTTGCTGTTCCTGGATAAGTCTTTGCCACTTAGGCTATCAGTCTTGTTATGTTGCCACAAGAACAAACAGAAGACATAAAATGTGGTGGTGAAGTTTACTGAGACCCACCTAGAGAGAGCCCTAGCATTGACACTCAAAAGGCAGATGGTGTTTGTAGGCATTGTGCTTACTTGTGACTACAAGTGCAAGGTGTAAATTAAGGTCTCAAAAGCATCCTGGCTTACAAAATTTTCCACTGTCCTGGTTTCGGCAGGGATAGAGTTAATTTCCTTCCTAGTAGCTGGTACAGTGCTGTGTTTTGGATTTAGGGTGAGAACAAAGTTGATAACACACCAATGTTTTAGTTGTTGCTAGGTAGTGCTTACACTAGTCAAGGACTTCTCAGCTTCCCATGCTCTACTGACTGAGAAGGCTGGAGGTGCACAAGAAGCTGGGAGGGGGCACAGCCAAACTGGCCAAAGGGACATTCCATACCATGTGACATCATGCTCAGTACATAAACTGGGGGAAGCTGGCCGGGGGGGGCCACTGCTCGGGGACTGGCTGGGCATCGGTCGGCGGGTGGTGAGCAATTGTACTGTGCATCACTTGCTTTGTGTATTATTATTACTATCATCATATTATTATTATCATTTTATTTCAATTATTAAACTGTTTTCATCTCAACCCACGAGTTTTTCTCACTTGTGCTCTTCCAATTCTCTCCCCCATCCCACTGGGTGGGGGGGAGTGAGTGAGCAGCTGTGTAGTGCTCAGTTGCCGACTGAGGTTAAACCACGACATCCACATTGAGCACTTCAGTGTAGATGTAGTCAAAAATCTCAGAAGAACATAATCATCTGTCTGGTCACAGAGACCACTCACTGAGTTCTGGTGCTACATTTATTTTAAGCTTTTTTTTTTTTTTTTTTTTTAATTTCTCACTTATGAAGAAGAGATTCATTGTAGCTGAAAGAAACCTCATGAAATTCAAAGATAAGTGCAAAGTCATGGCCCTGGACCACCTTGTCTGACCTGATTTTGAGCAGGAGGTTGGACTATGTAACCTCCCTAGGTCCCTTCAAACCTGTATTATTCAATAATTCTATGACTTTGTTGGTTGCACAACTAAAAAATTCTTCAGTTAGCCTCTTCTAAATAAATCTAATAAAAGAAAGAAATCCTAATTTCCTTTGCCAGGTTTCAAAAGAAAACAAATGTTAGCACCAAACTTTTTGGGGAAGTGGGGGAACGACACAAGAACATTTTTGACCCTTTGTACTGCAGGTTGTCAAGTTAAAGCCAGAAATTTTAAAACATTCACTCTCAGAGGAAATACGTCAATTTAAAGAAGGAAAAAATACTTACCTACTAGAGATAACTATACCTGTAGCATGGCTTCTGTTAGAAATTATGCTAGTTTAGTATACTTTAAATTTATAGCTACTGTCTTCACCAAAGTGTATGTACAGTTTTACTCTAAATATTATTTATCCTACCTTAAATATTTTTGCAAACGGGGATCATTAGCTCCCTGTTTGCCATATCACTAGTAGCTTATCAGATTAAAAGAACTCACACTACTTATTTAACATGTATTTTGCAGCTTTGCATATTTATTAGTTTTCTATATTTAAGTATATATTCTTTAATCTTTTAATCTTTTCAGTCATAATTTCTGAATATTAATAATGAAATGTAACTGCAGTATAAGGACAGAAAGCCTGATTGGGTCTTATTACCATTGCTCTTCCAGAAGTCTTAAATTCTATTGCAGCAATGGAAAGAAGAAAGATTACTGCAAAAAAGCCTTCAAAGTCCAATCAAGCAGCATGAAGTCCATCCAATTACATGTCTGTGTTAAGGAAAGAACTCCATCCCACTGTAGCCTCACGACCTGTCCTGCTACCTTCCCTCTTTCGAGCTCAGGAAATTAATGCAGACATGCATCCCATCTTCACCTATCTTTCTTCCTGTCTGAAATAAGCATTCAGAAATGGCATCATGATTTTTACTAATAGAGTAATATTCATGTATCGGATAACTTGAAGAACTGCGGTCTGATGGAAGACTAAAAGAAGTAGAGAGCTACTTTGCTTGCCTTTGTAATACTTAATAAGAAACATGAGAGCAATCTGCAAGTACCTCCAGGGTACTAACAAAGTAGGAGTAATTTACTGTGGTGAACATGGGGAACATGTAAAAAATAACAGGTAAAAAGAGAATATTTATAATAAATACATGGGAAAATTTCTAGACAGCAAGCTGTATCAACCCATAGAATATTTCTGCCTGTTAATTTCCCCATTGCTTGTAATGCAATTACTCTTTTTTAAAAATTCTTTTTTTCTTTCTTTTTGAGCTAAAGGGGAGAAAATTCCTTATCATGAAGAGACCAGCACAGGTAGGAGGTGGTCTGAACGATCCAAGTCATCTTCTTCTAAGTCTAACCTCTCATAGTATGAGTCACGTTACACCGAAGCCACACAGTAACATACATAACATGAACAGATACACAAATGCGACATTCCCATCTGGTAATAACAGTTAAATCAATTAGTACTGACAATAAGAAAATACCACTGACTAACATATTTGAAATCAAGTAGAGTATCCTCTTATGTTGCTGGCTTCAGTAGGAAAGAAGCAAAATCATCTCTCATTTGCATTCCAGCTTGTATCTGTACAACTCTGCAATTACTGGGAAAGTGATAAAGAGTTCTTCATCAGCTAAATTTGTACCACAGCCATATGGCCAGACAGGTAACATCTCAATCCTTGATAAATATGAAACTGAAGTACTTAGCAGGAAAACTGAATTTAACACCAGTTCTTCTGCAAACATGTAAAAACCTGTTTCGGAAGTTTTTCTGTAATGTGGACCATAAATAGTAACTGTAAAATGTACAGAAGTAGAAAGCATGTGTCAAAAGCACTTTATTTGACCCTCTTCTACCAAAAATATCCTTACTTCCTGTGCTCAATTTAATCCATCACAATCTACAGCCATCTTAGCCATATAATCCAACATTTATCCTACACATTTGTATGAGTTTATGTACTGAGAACATTAGGAAGAAAGGATTTATTAACAGCCTCTCAACTGACATTTACGGGGATTATGGTTCTTCAGTCCCCCAGTAGGGCTAACCTTACATTTTTCTCTTATTTCCTCAGTTTAAAAGTTCAATTACAAAATTTCTAACATTAAGAAAACATCATATTTTTAAAAACACAGACTCTCCTCCTTAACAGCCAGGATCTGCTCAATTTCAGCTTCCCTGTAACCAGTGTCTCTGCCTCCTGCTACTTCACAGGGAGTAAGTAAGCAAAGAAACATTTCAAGTGTCGAATGGGGCAACCTGCTAACTAAATTAAATATGATAAAGGAATGGGATCTTAGACCAGTCGTGTATATAATCATAATGAAAACATACTATGAAGCAGGAGTTTCGAACAGGCTTCCTCACCTGCAGAGATAACCAGGCCTGGGGAAGACTTACCCCAAGCGCTTAAAACACCACTATCACACTCCCTCCCAGGAGTTTCTTAGGAGGGAGAAAGGAGTTTATACTCTGGCCAGTGTTTTATATGATTGCACAGAAACAGTATTAAGCATCAGCATTCAGTGCGGCGAATTCAAGCCTACAGTTTTGTACATATTTATTTTTATCTCTGAAAATACAGGCAGGGAATTCTGCACCATGAGAGGACAGGAGAGGACTGTAATCTTTAGGTTTTACTGGAGCCCATGGTTATGAAGGAGTACTACAAGCCTTTCACACTGAATTTGTATTTGTAGCAACAACTTTCCTCATACGTAGTGAAAAAAATGCAGAGATTTGGTCAAAGATCTTGATATAGACTAGGCAATAAATTTCCTAACTCTTGGGAAAGCCCACCACTGTGCCTTTGAAAAGATAAAATTTGAGAGGTAAATCTTTAATCGAGGACCTGAATTGCTGGAGAAGAAAATTTGAAACAACCTAAGAGAATCTGCTACAAAAAGGTACGAAAGTTCAATAGCTCCAGATTACCACAGTTACATGAGCATTCTACAACATTCATGAATATTGTGGTCCACTTAAGCACACTTCTCAAACTATTTACAACAATTTGAATAATTTGTGTCCTAACTAAATTATCAAGACTAAAACCACACCTGTAACTTTCTACTTGCCAGGAGTTTATATAGAAGCTGGACGTTGCATCTATGAAATACCTCCCTCTATACACATTGGGTACATAAATGACTAAATCTCTACCACATGGAGTTGCATTGAAAATATTCTGCAATTTTCTCAAATTTTCCACTACAAGCTAAACTTCATGCATCTGAACAGCAAAAAAAGAAAATATTTATTGGAGATTTTGTAAAACTTCACACAGGCTCTTTTTTCTTCCTTCCATTTTAGCAGTAAAACATTTCCCCAGTTGATCTGATCACTAACCCCATTTGGGCTTCAGAGTTTGTTAGAAGTAACTGGAACAGCCCATACACCTCAGCAGGCTGCAAGCACTACCTTGACGTAGATGCAGCTGACTCGCATTCAAAGATACCATGAGACACATACCATGGCAACCCAAATCAGCCTTGATTTTTACCTTTTCTTCTTCCTTCCATTTTGTAGGTTCCACTCTTTAACGTCTTTGAGAAGTTTATTTAGGTTGCAGATTAACTGTGCTGTACAATGCACCCCAGTACCACTATGACTATGCACTATGCATGCATGCACATGTGTATGAGTATAGGGAGTGGGACAGGGAGAAAGTGTGTGTAATAGACTCAGTTAACCTGGATAACAGAGAATCAACTTTATATTCTCTTCCAGATTTTGGCAGAGTCCTAGAGACAAAATTGAAGCTTGCACAGATTTAGTCTGTAAGCTAAAACTTTATGTATAATTTTCACACATACTGGTGGGCAGTATGTTCAAGCCAAGAGACATATTCAACAACTCCAGAACACAGAGCAAACTTATTTATGTACCTATGCTGACATTATTTCAGTTTTAGCTTATTCATCAAGTTATGGATTTTCTCAGGACTCTGCAACCCTTTATTCCTTTTTATTTGTCTGATCTCATGGTTGACCCAGCTTGCAGCAGGAGGTTAGACTAGAGATCTCTTGAAGTCCTCTCAAACCTGAACCTTTCTTTAATCCTATGACTCCAAAAGGAACGGCATCTTTATCACCTGTTGATCACCCACCTCTCCTACAAATTCTGAAAACTCTGTAAGTGTTCAGTCTGCTCAAGTGAAAGGTTAATCATTTCAATTTAAAAGATAACAAAACCTCCTCTCTACCAGTGACATGTCTGTGCTTTGGGGTCTACAAAACCGAACACAAATTTGAAACTCTATTTTCTTTTTAAAATCAGCATCACTACGTAAGACTTAGAACACCATGATAAAAGAAATAATCAAATTTCTTTATCTACTTGTGGTAATTGCCATAAGCTGGTCTCATGCTGAAAAGCTTGATATCTATCACTATTCGGCTTGTGTCACATCTGTCATAGTTTGGCCCTGATCTACAATATTCAGAACAAGTAACACATTCCAGCTGATAGCGCCAGCTAACAATGCCATATGTAACTAACTTCATATAATTTAAATACCCATCACACCAGCACTGGATGTGCCACCTGCAGAGAGGTTTAGAATCATAATCTTTCCTGCCATGTGCAGAGCCATTAGTTATTCCACCATCACCATCATTTTCAAGCTGAAGCTCAAACTGCAAACTGTTATGGTTCTTCCACAAGGCACCTCTTTGAAAAAGCCTCAGTACCGCACCAGAAAAAAGTTTCACAGTCTACTGAAAGACTGATCACTCCCACACTGAGCCTTTCCCTGGAGTCTTGCTGCACAAATTAGGATTGCCATAGTACTGCTGCCTTTTAGCCTCCGCTGGCAGAGCAGAGACAGGATTTCCCCTTCAGCTGGCATGAAATAGTTCTTTTTTTAAGTTAGAAATAGGATTTCAGTTAAGGAAAGCTCATAAAGATTTTTGTGGCATGACTATGCTTACCTCCTGGACAATGCCTCATGGCCATTTTACACCGTCTGGATTCTGCAATGGTTGGGCACGGTATCGTGTCTTTCACTGGCTTCTTCACAATTTGTCTTGTTCTCGTTTCCAGGCCCCACTTAAATCCACATGTTTTGTTATTTCTGCTGCAAGTTCCCCACTCACTCCACTGACCCACTTCACAGCCTTCTGATAAAGCAAAAGAAAACACGAGTGAACAATTCTTCTGGTTTTTTTTCTTTGTTTTCATTTTTTTAAATTAGAACACACTATCAGAAAGCAGCACTTGAAAGTTTTACTGTTAACAGCCAAAAATTTATAAACAAAATTAAAATCTCTTACAGAACCTGAAAGAATCTTTTTAGCCAGCATCAACCTGAGCATAAAACCATCAGACTATCAATCTGAATGTATAGATATCATGTCAGTCCCAAATGTTCAAAAACCTTCCTAAAATCATGAGATTGATTTAAATTTTTCTCTTTTTAATAAATAAATCCTATTTGGTTGTCACCTGGATTTGCAAAGCTCAAGAGTTCACATTTCCAGGTCCTCTCCATCATGAAATGCAAGGAATACTCTTGAAAGAAAGAGTCTGTTCTGACACAATTCCTAGGCTTCAAGATAAAACACCAAATGGTGAGACTTGAGAAATATTGTGAGAACTGCCAATGCTGGCTCAGAGTTACAAAGTAGATTTCTACTAAAAACACTTATTTGGTGGTTTATATTTCTTACTCACTAATGGAAAAGGGGGGAGCTACAGAGAAAATAAAATTGAATTTGAAGCCCAGATGGTACAGGAATTCAATCTGCCCTGCCCCTAGTTTCTGGCCTTCGTAAAAGGCAAAAGGAGAAGGTAGTTTTATGAGGGTAAGAGTCCAGTGAGTACATCATTGACTTAAAGTTCTAATGCAAAAACTGGTCTTCCTGAAATCTTACAAATTCTGAGTTATAAATCCTCGTACAAGGTGATTTACAGTTAAGAGGACAGAACTTTCTGATGCATAACAGAGTGACATTCCCAATAACGCAGTATTTCAAAGTTTGGAAAAAAACTATTATTATTATTATTGTTATTTATTGTTATTATTAGGGGTAAAGAGTTCCAAACACAATCCATTAGTGAATATTTCTTGATAGAAAATACTAAGCACCAGCTTAAAAATAGTGTCATAAGTATTTGAATCTGTCCACCTGGCAAAAGAGCTGTTTCAGCAGCATTGTTGTGCTAGAAGACTCACCCACACATTCCATAAGCTCTTCCAAGGCTGCAAATCCCGGGGGGCATCCTCGGAAGCAGCGGCCTCTGTGCGAGTAGAAGCCAGTTTTGCATTTGGTACAAAAGTCTCTGCTAAAGCAGGAGTCACAGTTTTCTATTCTGCATCCTGAATCAAAAGGATCATAAGGAACAATGAGACAGCTAAGTTAGGGTAAGACTAAAAATGAAAGGACTTGTAAAGCAATAAAATAGCAAAACCAGAAGTGCTATAATGAGGAATACTGTCATCCTGAAATCTATCTGCTCTGTAAGAAAAATTACAGTTAACTGTAATTATTTACCACATTTTCCCATACATCCTTTTAATCCTTTTTTTTTAAATCAAAACTGTAGATAAAACCTCTAGTTAAGTGATATTTGAGTTAATTACATCTTTTTGGAGGAAAAACATTCAATGATGTAAATTATTTTTGTGTTTAAGTAATTTTGAGTAAACTAAGATGCAACAAATTATTTTGGGAAGTATGCATGTATTATATGTACTGTCTTCAGTTTACTATTTGTCATTGCAAGCAGGATACATTTTTTTTCCATGAGTTGACCCTATAAATAGCTGATTGAATGCTTTGATGTATTATGTCTGATGTCCTTATCTACACATATGCATGTGCTACCGTGCAAAAAGCCTCAATTTTTCTGGATATAACTCCTCTCTATTATTAAGGCAGTTAATCCATAAAAAATAACCATTATTAAATGACTAAAAGACAAAGCTATAATCAATAATTAAAAAAAATACTATTGCCTTTTGAAATATTGGATTTCTCTGAAAATTTAAGAGAAATATCATCCATAATAGGTTACAGACTCGGAAGCAGACTATTCAGAAACATCTTATTCCATACTAAAACATGGCAACTTGAAAGTGAATTAGATCTCAACAATCATATGCACACCTGAAAAACAGATGTACTTACATGGAGGCTTATGAAAGTCAGTCATACATACCTACAAAAAAATGCCAGGGAAAAACGTTCCAAAGATTAAAAAATAAAAGCCATTATATTTGGAACAGTAATGAACACTTTAAAATTAATTTTAAAAATCTAATCCTTCAGCTAACATACATAATTTATATAAACTACATCAACTGTATCCTGTCTTCAGCTATCTGAAGTCACAGCAGGAAGCATTTGTTATTCATGTCATGCAACAATATACTAATCTTTTCAGTCACTTATTCATTTATTCTTCATTCTTTTCTAAAGAAAAAAAAATCACAAACCGTAAGGAATTCTGAAATAGCTATTGGTAAATATCCCCTAACAACACTTCAAATTTAGCCAATATTCATAAAACAGATTTTAATATTTATTCTTGAGCTTCAGCAGGCCAAAATAGGGCAAACCATAACACTTCAACTAGGTGGTGATGGGAAATTATTCTTTGTTAGCAATTAGGGAAATATGAGGCTTTTTAGATCAGATTTCTTGTGGCATTGGACAATAAATTAGGCAGATCACATGAAAAATATTTCAAATGCTGGTACACCTTTCTTTGGTTAGAAGGAATGTGAACATCAGTTTGAAGTCTTCCACTGCCAAAGGGAAGCTCTGCAGGCTCTGTTTAGACACAACCACACATAATCTGCACGCTACCAACTCTATCTGTCCAGCATCTCTCAAAGGGGCTTTTAGAACTTGTGTTCATACAAGCAGCACAAGTTGGGCTTCTGATCCACAGTTTAGTTTATAGGGAACTCCCAAGAATGATAATTTCTTTTTCATGAGGTTTGAACCAATCTCCAAAGAACAGGAGATCAATGCTTATACAATGACCCTGCAAAATCACTTCCCCAGATTAATGTGTCTGCAAGGCAAAATTATAAGGTGAGCTGCTCTGGAGATGTACTGCAATAGTTAATTGCAAATCTCCTTGTTACACTTAAGATGTACTGCAAGTATTTTATTAATTGCAATGCTTGAATCAAACATCCAGTGTGTTTAAATATTCAGAAAAAAACATTTGCCTCTTGCCTACCCACACAAGACAGTTTGAAAAGACATCAAGGTTTTTCCAAATCATTTAGTCCAATGATGCGGTGCAGAACAGAACATTAAAAGAAAAATTAGCATCTTGTGACCCTCCCTCACATCCAAGTGACGTAAGTATATTTTTGAAGTGACATTTTAACTATTGCTTTCAAAACATGTTGAGGAGTAACGTTTAAAGTTTACTCCATTTGAACTTTTTTGGATGGAAGAGGGATTAAATGAATAACTTTCAGTACAAGTTGCCTTTTAATATCATATAAACACGCTTAGCAGGCAAAAGCCTGCCTCACCTTACGTTGTGGATATCCTCCATAAAACTATTGCTATTTAACAGTACATATGTGAATATCCCATATTTAAACATTAAACTTATGAATCAATCTTCTTTCAGTGTCTTAATCATACTTCAAAATTCCCAACCTATTTATATCTTTTGCTTTGCCTTCTATGCCAGTTTTCTTTTGTATCACAGTAGAGTCCTTGGCATGATAATTATATTTTGGAAGCATTAGTAGGGGCTCCTGGGTTAAGGTTGGGTGGAGTTTTCTGCCAAGGCAGTTTATTTTCATTTTTTTTATACAGTTTTTTATTTTCAGATAAATTAGTCCAAACATGAAATGCCTATTATTTAATCTGTACCAGACGCAATTTAGGGGAAAATACTGACAAAATATTAGGAATACTTTAAGAATTCTGAAATTAAAGCATTACTTCACCAGAATGATACTCAGTACAATGTTTGGGGTTACTGGGTGCTAATCATAATGATAATTTAACTCAGTAATAAACCACACTGTAGCTGAAGATCAACTGGGATTGACAACTACTCCTTTTTGACATCCTCCATATACTCTGTTTCAAATCATGAAGGGTGCTGGCGAAGCTCTAAGTCTTGCAGGGATTTTTTTTATAAAATTTAAATAAACTAAAGAATTAAAGAAGAGCAGTACTCCAAAAGTTAGAAAAGCTAACTTTCTAGCAGTCTATTTTCAATCACAAGCTGTCACAGGAGTGGTTACAAATTCACAGCTCCATGACTTCACCTTCCAGGGGAAAGGGTGGAAGAGAAGTCACTACTTTGTCTGGTCAAACTAAGCTGGGCTGAAATTAGACAGAAGTGTTTTGCTCAAGTCTCTTCAGCATTCAGACAAAACAAAGCAAAACAAAAACTGATCCCTTCGACAGAGCTCTGAAATGTTGATTTATGAGACAAGATATATAACTTCTCCAATGGAAACTCTATTGACACTGTGCAATCTCTTAATTTCGGCTGACAGGAGAGTAAGAACTTGAATGACTGACATTTCAGTAGAGCACGAGGTTAGATTATAGTACGTAAAAGTGCCTCCATGCTTGTGAGCAGTTACAGAATATGCTCAAGAAAGAAACATAACTCCATAAGCTAATACTGTGCCACTCCTCAGTCAATGGCCAGGAAACCTACCAAGCTGAAGGACCAAATTCTTTGGTTCTACAGAGGAGCAAAAGAAAAAGGATCATAATATCTCCCTTTAAAAAGGCCATTGTCAGAAAAGAATCCGAAGACAGACATTTAAAACATCTTCGACTTTGCTTACTGAAACAGAGTGGCAAAAGAGAAGTTATGTACAGGACTTAGGAGCCAGAGTTCCCTTTTCCTTAATTTTCAGTGAGCTCTAGCACCCCATGGCACTTCAGAAATAATTTTCTTCTGAAGTGTGTTTGCACATACACCAGATTTTTTAAAAAAGTAATAGCTATGAGCCATGTTTCAGTCAAGGTTATGGTAAACAATTTGATCTATAAGAAGTGCATTTAGCTAGCCAGCAATAAAAGATTTGTATTTAGGCTTTATAATCTCATTTATATTGACCCAAATGTTCCTCTGCCATTTACTTGAATATCATAAAAACCCAAATCTGATTGACATGGATGAAACTTATAATATTTTTAGAAAGCTACATAAATGGTGCATTAAAGAAATCTGTAAGGAGAAAGCCTGGATTCATACCCAAATTAAGAGAAACATTTTAAGCAGATGAACCACAGTGATACTAAAAGATTTTTGTGACCAGCTTTGGCTTCCTGACAGTCATGATAAGCCACTCCTACTCATTCTTCTTTTAAAATAAGCATTAAAGAATTGACAGACTTACATTTTAGAGAAGGAATCAAAAGCTCAGGATTTCAAAATACAAATTCAGATATTGAATTAAATTTAAACTCAGATGCATATGCCTGTTATTGTAAAAAAAAAAAAGAGTATGTGCTCCTGTAAACAGCTTCTTTCTGTACTATAATGACAGAGAGCATAATGTTACCAAAACAAATACTATCCTTCCATAGTAAATTTATCACCAGCTTATAAGGTGATGCAG
>NW_008824676.1:7005349-7010678 GCF_000699105.1 Pygoscelis adeliae
CTGAAGTTCAAAATAAAGCATAAAATTGTGCACATTGAGATGCATGTGCTTCATATTTTAACATATCTTAACAAGAAGAAGGTTTACTATATTAGTTTCTCATACTAAGTGCAATACGATGAATTTTAAGGTCAAAAGATGTCTATCTCAACTGTAAAAAGTAGTTACTCATTTGTAAAGTATTTTTACTGATATGCATAATCTTGGAAATTTTACATGAACCTTATTTTGCCTTTGTGAAATGTCCATATTCTGTAGCGTTTCCATTGTCACATTGACCCTTTCTAAACATAATCAATGTGATTTACTATCCATCCATAACTTCCTTCATAACAAAGATATTTTGTAGTACACGTAGTACTGAAAAGACAGCTGGTCAATTCCTAGTAATGTTAATAACAACGATTCACAGCAAGTTCTGCTCCGCATGAAACGCAGGCACCAGTGAAGAGCAGTTGAGTATGGGAAAGGGAAGTGAGAACACATGAGGGGATCTGCATGAGTGGAAAGCAGCAACCACCAGTATAAGAAAGAAAACTATACTAAACTGTACTGAACACCTTTGAGACAGAGAGATAATGATCATATTTTGCAAAGGGAAGCTGCAGACTGAAGCTGGGGAAGGAAACATGGCATTCCTAAACTGAAGGGCTGGGTAGTCTTTGCACTGAAATTGGGTCCTTGCTTGAGGCATCCCCTTGTGTTTAAGAAGTTGCAGTAATAGGTGATGATTCAGTACAGTTAGCGTTTTCCTTTTGAAGGTCAAACTCGGTCTTTCTATGGAGGCATCATTCCAGAGGAGCCTCTGGGCCCATAACTTGTGAGGTTGGTTATCCTGGGGAGTGACAACTGTAGCTTGGTCCAAAGCACCTAATACTTTGGTCTTTCACACTGAGCTCTGACTCACAGTGCCCTACTATTCTTCCCTCAGATCCCTCTGCCTCTCCTACCCCAGAACCTCCTAACTTCACCTATCCTCAGACTGTCCCCATGCCCATCACACTCACTCCTTCCAACTCCTGCTCCCATCCCTCTGCTGCTCAGTAAAACAGCATTGGTGCTACAGACTTAACTTCACACCACCAACCTGACGTGTCCATTAGCACTCCACGCCAATCTGTCATTGACCAGCACCACCTTCTGTGCTAATCCTCTCCAGAATTTCCTGAGCTGGGAGAGACTTCAAAAACCCAGACTACACATTTTATAACTCACCTAGAGGACACAAGGGCACGAGGGACAAAGACTGTGCTAGTGCTAACAGTAGCAGTAGACAAAGGCAAGATACTGAAGAAAGCTATGATGTGAGCAGCTCTTATAGTGGATGGAGTATCTGTTGAACAACCAATGGAAAGAGAAGAGAGACCAAAATTTTCAGGAAAGTCACTGAGAAGACAGTAAGGAAAGGAGGAAAATCATAAGCAAAAGAGCTTTAGCCTACAAGAGAGCATCTATTAACAGCTAGCTATTTAACCTCCTAAGCAGATGTGGCTTAGGTAATTGCAGGTTTATTATTATTATTATTATTATACAAATAAAGATTTTTAAGCTACAACTTTGGCAGGGGCTGAGCATGAGTGCTAGAGAATGAAGAAGTCACTTGACTGTAACAGGTCCTGAAGTTTACCACAGGTCTACCATTTCATGGAGAGCAATGCTTGGAATACAACATCCTAATTAAAAAATACTATAGTGAGGATTTTTTTTTAAAATAAATTCATTTAATAAACAGTGATACATTTCCAGTATGTTCTATTCTTGATTCATTATTAGTTGGGATCTTTTAAATAAATGCCAAACCACAGTGTTTTCAATTAGTACTTTACAAATATACAATTGCCCTATTAAATCTAAATTGACTACAGATTTAATAAATCTTAATTCAAAGCACTATGATGATTTTTGTTGCCAGACAGATGGAACAAAACTCTTCCATCAAAATACAAAGTAAGGCCAAAAATCAAAAAATTCCAAATAAAAAAAAAAATCCAAATCCATTTGAAGGAGGAGAAGAGCGTGGAAGAGATAAGGCAAAATTAAATGCCTATAAAATAATGATAGGTAGACCTCAATTTCTGGCCATCCAACTTCATTTTCAAAATCCCACATGCTATATTAAGCTTGTTTTTAAAAGATAACGCCATATATTTGAACGGAAGAAAACCCACAAAAGTAATGAAAGCTATTTCTAAAAAGTCAGAAAAATTATTTTATTTAAAGCAAAGAGTGCTGCCCCTGTAGTAATTGAACCCTCTGACAGACAGTTACAATTGCACTGGCTACAACAGTCTCAGAAGGTCATATGCTCTTCTGTACTACATAATAAATAGTCAAGCCATGGTATATTAATGATGTACTGCTATTTTGTAACAAAGTTAAAAAAAAAATTACCTTTCTTAATACAGTGAATTAACTACACGTTTAATAAATGCTTGATTTGTTTAAAAGCTGCTCTTTATCTTGTTTTTACTTAAGGTGCATGGAAGAGGAAATTACAGTTTTAGCAATGTCAGGCCCTCCTGTGAGAAAGAAGGTGAACCTAAACAAATGGAGTAAGCAACCAAAGCTGAAGGGAGCTATAATTTCTAAACTCTGAGTGCTTCCTCCCCCTGAAATTGTAGAGGTTACTATGGATACAGACTAAGTTAAAAGGTTCAAGATAGGCTTGATCCATTAATCAGACCAATGTTAAACCAACCACCCAGGTGACAGATTTCATCTTACTCTTTAATTCAGTTTTGTTTTTTTCTCAAGAGATTATTCCTTATTGGAGAAATTCAGTTCAAAGTCATTAATTATTAAAATTTCTTGGAAAATTAACAAAGTGTAGCTCTTCTCATTCTTCTTCGGAAGAGACTCAACACTTTCCAATTTTGTGTCCAAATGTACTGCATTCTCATACCACAGTGTTCAGGTGGAAAATCATCTCCAGCAGGAAACTCTACATCGATTTCAAGAGACAAGCAGTCTCAAAATTATATGATTCACTGTTACTAGAAAAGCAGTCTAGAACCACTTAGCAAATTCAAGAGACACATACTGCTTACATGTAGAAAAGAAAATTAGTCTTGAAATTCAAAATTTCCATCATTTTAGAGCTGCTGCACTTGGCTGTGGTATTTATTGTGTTACATTTGGCACTATCTATGTTTGGCTTTTAAAATCATGCCAACATTTTCCATAAAAATATGTTCTATAGCTTCTCTAACAAAAATGGGCAAGTGTTTCAGTAATAAAATGTTGAACAGATTTTGTGCCTATAAAGATATTAATAGGGCAGAAATCTTTTCAACTTATGTAATTCAAGCTCTGTAACTCCCAGAAGAATTTTAACATAGCCAGAATTTTTATTATTTTTAGCTGAGATAATACTATCTGAGCAATGGACTCTGTAACTAAGCGTACCTAAAAGTATCTAACATCAAGTAGGAAGAAACTTATTCTATTTTTTAAGAATGTTTATTTTAACTCAACTTCAATCCACAAAGTGTCTGGGTGTCCACAATACAATGTATGTGCCCTGCAAGATCACTAAACCAAGAACAAAAATGAAGATATGATTTATAAATACACTAGTTGGCAGTTACACTAAAATACAAATATACAATGCAAAAATCATTGGAGGGGAACCAGGACTGGTCAGTAAATGCATCATTATTCTCACAGGGGGAGACTGTCAAAGGCATGAGGGTCAGTTAAATACCCAGTGCTCAACACATGCCAATATGGGTTGGACACAACTCGCATTTATGCTTTTCAAAACCAATCCTGTAATTCAGGGAAAAAGGCCACTTTCTGTAAGTGGTAAAAATGATTAAAAGTTATAGTGAATCCACCATCCACCTTCTGCAAATAACTTTTTTTTCTTTTTAAGAAAGTAAAGAAAGACTGCCAGTGCAGACTACTTTTCCTATCTCACAAGCGCAGTACAGGCTAATATAGATATATTCATCTATTTCCCAAAACTATATTCAAAAACATTTTTACATGGGCAAGTTTTCACAGTCCAGTTTTGAAAGGTTTAAAGTGGATGAGTTGCTGAATTCACAAACGTGTTACGAAAATTAAGGCCAAGATCCTAAATTACTTTACAGAAGGCATACATAAACCATATACTGGTCTCATTTAATTTTTCATCAAAACCTAGCCACCTGGTACAGATTAGGCAGCACTCAGCAATATTACACAGCAGTTGGGAACACAACGTGAAGAATACCATATCCACGGAGCCTGCGGGGGGAATGGGGAGAAAGAGGTGGGAAATCATTACATGGGCTGGGACGGGTCCAAGCACGGCCGTGAGCGCTCCCCCTCCAGCCCGGACTGCCACAGAGTGACCTCACGTGGGTCTCAAGATTATGTGCAATGTGAAAGCCAGCAGCCGCTTTCTCACAATGCGGTGCATCCCAGTGACATGCCGCAGTACTGGGCATTTAACATTTAACAGACACTTGATTATTCCAGGAAGAAAAGTTATTTCTCACTTCAGGTTCTTAGGTTCAGCGACATAATTCTGGTTAGGCTATGACACACACAAAAAAAACCCCCATAAATACGAATTCGAGGTAATAGCAATGATTAATAATCCATATGGGTAATACTCCACCTATGAGCATATGGAAAAATCAATACCAGCACAACTGCCAGACAGCGGTGAAATAACGTGGAGATACCAGAGCACTCATTGTTTTTAACAGTTGTGCTTCTAGGCACAAACATGCAAACAGGGAATCTTGTTGCACATTAGCAGGTTGTAAATTTCCAAATAAAATGCAGTACTAAAAGTGAAAGGTTGTTTGTTTGTTTTTAATAGTACATCTGTTTTATTAAAATAACAACACTTACATATTAAAGCATGTCTGGTGTGAGGTGTCTGGTCACCTGCAATTTGTGTGGGAACGCAAAGCATGACAAGAAGCCCACCCATATATCAGAGCATATACTGACTAGTACCTACATGAGGTACTAGTTAAATTAATGCTTAATCCTTTTTATTTTCATATAATGGGAATTTGTTTTTTAAAACTAGGAATATCTGCCTAAACCACCATTCTTTCCTAAATTTTCCTTCTAACTAAAGCAATAATAACAATAAAAATAACAATAAAAACTAGGTGAATGCATCAACTATTTAATCTGAATGTTACATATTTTGGAATGAGCTGGAATGTTCTTTAGCAAAGAAGTTTTATGATGATCTTGAGACATCTGTGAAAACATCATCACGTTCCACAACATATCATCTTAAAAACTGAGTGTGAATTATGGCCTTCCTATAAAAGTGAATGTAAGTGTTCAAAAAAAAAAAACCAAAACTCACTTGAACATC
>NW_008824676.1:7010708-7014831 GCF_000699105.1 Pygoscelis adeliae
GGAATGCAAGCATTCACCATATTGTCTCATTCCTTCTCTTCGTAGGAAGAAGAATAACTTGTGTTGGCATCTGATGCACCCATTATCCTTTGAACAAGATAAACAGCCTTTGCAAATTGGATTTGGTCCATAGCTAGCTGCAAAATAAGAAGATAAATTACACTTTAAGTTCATTTGGAAATTATTTTGGGTAGAGGTCCTCTTCCCTCTAAAGTGTTACTTATCTACCGCGTGATTACAAGTAGTTTTGAAAGGAAGGTTCTGAAAGTGCACTCATTCTCATACATCTGCACTGGCAAGTGAATAAAAAGAAATGTAATATCTATATTTTTAATTGTATGTAGGGCAATTTAATGATTTTATACACTTTTTAAATAAAGGTACAGGCAAGCAGAGACCAAGCTATATAAAGTTCACCAGTACAGCATAAGTAAAACCAAACTAGAATTCAGCACCTGGAAGCTGAGCACATAAGCACACAATAGCAGCAAAATATAAGAACATCATCACTCTGATATATGCACCTGGAATTATATGCCCATGGAAATCCAGCAACCACACTAATGCAACTTCTGGCTTGTGAAGAGAGCGATATGAAGAGTAATAAACTTTCTACAGTACAGGTACAGCACTAGCAAAGCATGCTGTCCCATAGCTCTTAGGGTTCTAGAACAGCTGTCTTGCAGTTTCTTCTTGGTCTTTCTAATGAGAATGTCAAGATGATTATTTCCAAAAAAGAGTATCAGTTTTAACTTCTAAGAGCCTTTTTCTACAAGTTTCTACCCAAAGTGGGCTGAAAACCATATGCACAGACATTACTGAAGGAAGGTGTTTAGTGCAGATTACCATTTTAGGTCACCAGCTGCTGTGCCTTCAACTAATTCTATTCTCTTTTTTCTTTTATCTTTTTTTTTTTTAATTAGTTGACTGATACTGCAACACAAACCTTAGAACCTTATAGCCGCTGTTTCCCTTATGACCTTTTACTAGCCTGCCTTTCTGCAGAGTCGCAGAACACTCCCCTGTCCCCATGGGCTGTCAACTCCTTCTCAGGCACTGAGTCCGCACAGCAGGTTAGCAGAGGGAGGATGGCTCAACACATTCCTGAAACCAGCATAACTTAACAGGTCTGTTTTAAATATTAAATTGGCTACAGGACTTCACAGAAATTTGCCAGTTCAAACCTGGTTTACTGGAAACAAAAGAAAAATATTATGCAACACAAGGAAACTGCCTTTGGGGTCTCAAGGACTTTTTAATAGAGGCTACTCTAAGGGCAGCTGGCCAAAAGGGCAAGGACTATGTTTAATTGTTATATTTTAAAATATTTAAAAGTATTCACACCCTAACATAGTACTCTGGTACTTTTATCTTGTATGGATGGATAATTGAGGTTGTTCAATGGATGACTTCACCAGCAGAGCTGGGAAAAGAAAAAAGGAAAAGCCCACCACCCTCTGGAACCAGTAGCTGATAAGCTTTACTCTCACCTTCACACATCTGCACACCACATTCCCACTCCCTCTCTGCTCCCGTCCCCCACACATGCCTCTCCAAGTTCAGCACGACAGCATTCAACTCCGATCTTGTACAAAGTAATCCCAGTGGCTGGCAGGCAGGAGGAGAAGCCAAGCAATGCAGTGTGAAACACCTCAGCCAGTGGGACACTTTCTGAGTGTTGGAGTCCTCTGGCACCAGGCTCACCTGATGAGATCCTCTTGATGGGAATAGCATCCTTACCCTCTATGGTATATGTACGATTCTTTGGCTCTCTGTTAACCCCTTTGTAATGACACACCCTACCAGACAATTGCCTTACATTCCTAAACCAGTTCCCATCTCCTGTTGCCCACAAGACCTCAGATATAACTTTTCCTACAGTTCATCTTGCAACTATTCTCATTCACAATCCACATCTTCAAAGACATACAAGAAGAGAAACAAACAGATGATGAGCTAGGCCTGGATGCATCCCTCATCTCACTGTCGGCAGGAATTGCCTATCTGTAACCACATCAAGTAATACGTGACCATGTACTCCAAAGCAATTGTTGCTTAACACATGGTGGGCAATCCTGTAGACTTCTGAATCCCCTTTTAGTCTCCTTGTATCTCACTCTCAGTAAATCTGTACCTCCAGCTTGTTCAAGGTTCCTCAGAGAAGCCTGTACTTTAATAAAAGAATTAAAAGGAACAAAGGAAAAGTAAAGATGTGAGATGCCTGAATTTATTCACCGCTCAAAGTGGTTTTTGGAGGTTGAATCAGCTGAAGCCAGGATCTCATATACAGCATGTTGTTTCTTCCCCAAATCAAGGATTTATTTTTTCTCTATATGCCTCTTGAGCAGCTACACAATATTGACATCAAATAACCCAGCTCCCCAGTTCATTCCAGGCTTCAGCCTTGACTGTCCACCCTGTGTAGCTGTCACTCCAGCCCTATGCTCTTCTCTGGAGTGAACTAACTCCTTCCAAAATGTAACCCATATATGCCCCTGGGGAGAGTCTGCTCCAAGGAATCCTCCAAGTAGGCAACATGAACAAGACTGCACCACTCTGCCACATAGTCCTCGTACCCTTTTCTAGCACTCTGGAGCAGGACTCACCCCTTACACCTGGGTACCCTTTTCATTAGGGTTACCCCTTACACTCACACCATGCAACATGTAACAGTTGTCATAAAAAAACACCATCCAAGCATGCTGTATTATCCTTGCATTATTTCAGAAACTTTGAACAGGGAGAAGGATATATATGATTATGAGGGCCAGGCCAATTGCTGAACAGCATGGGTATAGCTAAAGGCTACTATTCTCAATGGTCTGGTTCGGGGAGCCGGGATTACGCTCCTGAGCAGACACATTTGTAGTGTTCATGTAGGTCTCATGTCCACCTTCCCTCATTGATCCCCATTAAAATTCAGACTTCTCGGCTACAAAATGTATCTCAGTTTGACTCTACTCTCCAACTTTCCTCCCCAAATACCTCTTCCTTCTATTTCTGGTAAGATGTCTTTGTTGATATCCCTTTGTTCTGCAGACAGATTTAATTATGCTGACTTCCCTGGGCTTCAGCCATAGCTCTGTCCTAACATACTCTCACATGAAAAGGAGTTAGCAGCATAAAATGATCCTCCATTACCCTGTGCTATCCTTTGTTTAGGAGATGGACAGCACATCTTTCACAGCTTAAGGTCAACACAAGATATATGAAAGAGTTCAATAATATAGTAATTTTGTAAGTTTTATACATTTATATCAAAATTTTAACTTGTGTGTAGGTTCCCTGAACCATGACATCTAGACTCTCCTTCTTTATCTCCTGAGCAGCCCTAACAAATGATTTATAATTTCTATGCCTGTATTTCTTTCCCTCCTGTAGGAATGCTGTGAGATTCAGTTCATCAAAACTTGTAATCTGCTCCGAAATCCTCAGATGTGAGGTATTATAGATGTGACACATGTACTGTTACTTAAATGAATGATTATTAAACTCACACTGAATTTGGATAAGAGACTTCAAGATGGTCACATAGTTAATGGTCACATAGTCATGACTTCCCCCTGTTGCACTCCCAGTTACTAAGTTATAATAAAAACCTAAAAATACATCAGATATTTTTCTTTTCTTTCTTTACCACATTAGGAAAAAAAAAAATCACTGAAGAATTATGCAATGGTAAAGGGAGAGAATATGATTTGTATTCTGTAATACAGAGAGTAAACTTCATGAAAGAATCTGAAAACTTTCCACTGTGTTGCTTAGGCAGGAGACTAAATAATTTCCAGGTATTTTGCATACAGTAAGTTATTGTGAAGTGTGTATCACAGAATCAGCGTCCTTCCACTTTGTTGTTCCTTATATTTTTTTCCAAGCTTCATGGGAAGCATACTGACTTCTGCGACCTTTCTGTCAGTTCAACTTGTCCCAAAGCAGGGAAAATCATTATATGCTCTACTACTAAATTACTTGGACACAGAACATATACTTTAACAAATCATAGAATCATAGAATAGTTTGGGTTGGAAGGGACCTTTAAAGGTCATCTAGTCCAACACCCCTGCCGTGGGCAGGGACATCGTCAACTAGATCAGGTTGCTCAGAGCCCCGTCCAACCTGACCT
>NW_008824676.1:7015042-7015363 GCF_000699105.1 Pygoscelis adeliae
AGCCTTCTCTTCTCTAGGCTGAACAACCCTAACTCTCTCAGCCTTTCTTCATAGAAGTGTTCCATCCCCCTGACCATTTTCGTGGCCCTTTTCTGGACCTGCTCCAACAGGTCCATGTCCTTCTTATCCTGAGGGTTCCAGAGCTGGACGCAGGACTCCAGGTCGAGTCTCACCAGAGCAGAGTAGAGGGGCAGAATCCCCTCCCTCGACCTGCTGGCCACGCTTCTTTTGATGCAGCCCAGGATACGCTTGGCCTTCTGGGCTGCGAGTGCACATTGCTGGCTCATGTCCAGCTTTTCATCCACCAGTACCCCCAAGTCC
>NW_008824676.1:7018254-7020058 GCF_000699105.1 Pygoscelis adeliae
GGCTGTGTCACTGGTGCCCACGTGAAACAGCAGTGGCTGTTGTACGAGGCTTGGTAGTCTCTCGGTGACATCCCTGATGCGAGCCCCTGGTAAGCAGCACACCTCTCTAAAGAGTGTGTCCGGTCAGCAAATGGGAGCCTCCGTACCTCTCAGAAGAGGGTCGCCTACTGATCAAATACCATAGCACTGTTTTTTGGTGTCACATAGGCATGCCATCTTGAAGATACCAACTTTCTCTCTTTGCCCCTATGTACACAGGCTATAATTAAATCCTACAAAATCCCCCCTGGCCCAGTCTTCCCTTTCCATCCTGGTTTCTTAACACAGCAAATGCAACGTATTCTTATCACATACAGCTTTAATTCTCATATAATTGCTCTTTGAAGGAGGAAGTGAACGCCTCTGTGTTCAGCGGATACATCTATACATTTCCTTTTGAATTTCTTCATAACCTCTTCTTTTTCATTCTGTATTAGACTGCAAGAAAAAAATAACAAGCTTACAAAACATGGTCAATCACATTCCAAGTTACCAGCTGCGTGATACGCAATGTAAAACATCACGCTACTCTCAGTTCTCACATCTCTATTTCAACCCTGCCTGGAACACCCTCCTCAACTCTGTGTGCCAGGCAGGCAGGTTTCCTGCAGCCAAATCCCTCATGGAAACTTGCTCCTTCCACAAGGCCCACAAATGTTAACCAGTGTCAGAGCACTGCTGTCATCACATCATAAAACCGAAAATGCACACATGCTCTAAGTTAGCACCATCCTCTGGGTCTCAAAGCACATGATTGCCCTGGCTGTCTGTTCAGATCGTAAGGTCCTTGCAGCAGGAGCATATTTTGTACAGACACATAAGTACGTACCCGGGTGTGAACACTGCACATAAACACAAACACACACCTTTATACAGAAAACACATTTTCTATTACTTCTGCTTGCTGCTTCTACAACTATACTCTAGAGCATCTCTATATTTAAAGAAAAAATACAGACTTGATTCCCTATGTTGCCTTTTTTATTTTAAATCTGGGATTAAATTTGCCAAGTTTGAAAAGGTTACTTGAGAACACAGACTAGTACCCAAACACTGAATGAAACACTTCTGAACTCTTAAGGGTGTTTAAAGTTTCATGGTTTGGATCCATATCAAGTAAAATCAAATGACAGCTAATTACTTTAACTCTTGTCTGGATCAAATGTATTTAAGCCATATTGCTGAAGCGGTTTTAAGTGAACTGTTATGACTATTTGAAATCACAAGAGAATCAACTGTACAAAATGAGTCTAGCCCGTTCCCCACAAGAATACAAGTTGTTTTGTAAGCAAGAAAACTAAGAGCATTTGATTTCCTATGATCTTACTGTCTTGCAGCTCATACCACAACAACTACTACTAATTTTTGTCTTTCTTGGTATACCCACTTGCTAGGTTTCACAAACCTCTTTTGAACCTGGTGCTTCAGCTCATCACAAGAACCTGGTATTTTTACACTTCTGTAAAAACCAGGCTGAAATGGACAAATGAATGCAATGCCAATTGGAGAAAGAGGAGGGCCTGGCAGAGAAACAAGCAGTAGAAAAAAGTCATTACATTAGAGAGCCAGGCTAACATGCTCATTATGTTCCTAATATCACTCACTGTCTGGTCATTGTGTCACTATTTGGCAGTCTTTGGTCTTTTCAACTCTCTCAAGTCAGAAACTGGGCTTACTGGTACAACGGCCAGCTTCATGGCACTCTTGCTCTAACTAGGAATGCAGCCACATAAATGCTGGTAATTGGATTTTAGTTCAGATCTAG
>NW_008824676.1:7020103-7024457 GCF_000699105.1 Pygoscelis adeliae
TGAGGTGTGCAGATGGGACTCAGAGAAGGGAAGCAACTAAAAGACCACTACAAGCAGACCACTTATTGCAGAAAGACTAGATTTCATAATCCTGAATTCAATTAATGCTATAAAGATATCTCATACATATCTCAATAAAACCAACTGAAATACACTCATGCTTGGCATATGTCTACGGGGCACCAAAGAATGGAACAAAGAATACAGCCCTACAGGTACACTGATATTGTATAGTATACCAATGGACTAACGCTGTAAGACTGCAAGGTCATTATAGTTAAAAACCATGTGATGGGCTATGAACAGAAGCTGGCCAAGAAAAATACCTATTTTTCATTAGAGCTGTGTAAGTTTTGGACAGAAAACTTCAATAACAAAAAAAAGGGGGGGGGGAATTGACTAGCTTGACTTTAGTCATTGTCTTGAATTAAGAGATTCAAGGTCAAAGGGGATTTTTGTGACCAATTAGCCCAATGCCCTGTACAAAGAAGCCACAGAACTTGTGCTTTACTAAAACATATCATTTAAGAAACCATTCAATCTTGATTTTTAAATTATCAGTGGCAAGGAAACCACAGCAACCTTTGTTAAGATATCATAGGGGCTAATCACTCTCACTGTTGAAAATCTGCAGTGGAATTTTGAACTTCAAATAGCAACCACTGAACCTTTTTATAACTTTGCCTGACAGATTGTTAACAGTTTTTCAATGTTTTTTCCCCAGTGCAGAAACTCTGATCAGGTCAAGTCTTAGCCTTCTCGTGGGTAAGATAAACAGAGCAAGATTCCAGAATGTCTCACCGCAAGGCAAAGTATCCAGTCCTTTGATCAATCCCTTACCATTTTATCAACCAGTTTACAGACACCAAAAAAGAGCTCAGCAATGGAAAAGCAATTGTACCAGTGCCAAATACAGAAGTGATATAACTTCTCTACTATTCCTAGATATTACCCTCCCGAAACGTTCATGTGTTATGTAAATTTTTTTGACCACAAAGACACCGCTTCCCAAGTACCACACTGCTCTGGGTAGGAAGCAGCCATTTTCTGGAGTTATGCAGAAGATCACCCCGTGCTATCTTTCTCAGAACACGGGTCCTTAACCACTCAGGATCATTTCCTCTGAAGTTGCTCACAACTCAGAAAACCCACATGTTCCCCTCTCTTCCTCTGAAGACAGACTAACTGTAGGGTGGCATTTCACTTCAAAGAGTTTGGTATAAATCTCACCAAATTTATGTTCATGAGTGAATAAGTTTGCCTGCTTATTATGAAACCATTTCTTCAGTTCCTTTGGAGGTCTTAATTATATTTTCAATACCATAATTTTATGCTTAAACTACTCATTTGTCAGCTCATTTCATTCTCTCATTATTGATATAATGTCCTTCTGATTATTCTAGTCTAGGCCTCAGAAGACTTGTCTTCATTCCATCTATATTCAAAAGACAGCGGACTTCTATTCCACTCCCAAATCAAAACATTTTACTTTTGCTACATGGCTATCCAGCTGAATACTTTCAGAATATTCTGTGCTGTTTTCCCCACCACCATGGTAGGGAGAATCACTGTGAGAGTCAGTTAGATATTCTCCTTCAGCACCCTGGCAAGTCTCAAGAAATCACCTGCATGTTCAAATATTCTGCAGTATTTAGTGACTAGTGACTATAGACATTATCAGCATTGCATACTGACTACCAAATTCAGAAGGCTACTTTATCAATAAAATGACATGTATGTTGGTTTCAGGATGCCTTGGTTGCTTAGGTATTTTGAGAACATTACTGACTTTCTTTCCAGCTGGACTGAACTGCCAGTCACAGAGGTATCTCAGTGTCGTGGTTTAACCTTAGTCGGTAAGTGAGCACCACGCAGCCGCTCGCTCACTCCCCCGCCTCCCCGGTGGGATGGGGGAGAGAATTGGAAGAGTAGAAGTGAGAAAACTTGTGAGTTGAGATAAAAACAGTTTAACAATTGAAATAAAATAATAATAATAACAAAAATAATATACAAAACGAGTGATGCACAACACAATTGTCACCACTGCCGACCGATGCCCAGCCAGCCCCCGAGCAGTGGCCCCCCTGGCCAGCTTTCCCCCAGTTTACGTACTGAGCATGACGTCACATGGTATGGACCCACTTTGGCCAGTTTGGGTCAGCTGTCCTGGCTGTGCCCCCTCCCAGCTTCTTGTGCACCTCCAGCCTTCTCAGTCAGTAGAGCATGGGAAGCTGAAAAGTCCTTGACTAGTGTAAGCACTACTTAGCAACAACTAAAACATCGATGGGTTATCGACATTATTCTCCTCCTAAATCCAAAACACAGCACTGTACCAGCTACTAGGAAGGAAATTAACTCTATCCCTGCCCAAACCAGGACACTCAGCCATCTTTCTTCATTCAACCACCTGGAGCTTTTAAAGGCATCTCTCATAGTTTAATTTCTGGATACCTGCTATCGACTGGAAACATTTAACTCCCTTTGTCCTCTTCTGTCTGCTGTTCACAGCCTACCAGTCCTCACATGCCTTCAACTCTATGAATGCTGCTTTCTCCTTCTAGTTCTGATGTGAATCCTCCTACACAATTTCTCTCTGTTCAGTTCCTTGGGAGACTGTTCCTCTCTCCCTGAAAATGGAGCAGCAATGCTTCCTCTGTCTGGTTGCTCAGACCTCTTCCATTTCCCCAGTGTTCCCCAGTGACGGTACTTGTCCTTCCAGCCCAGAAATCCAGCGCTGTCAACAATTTACATTTTACGCACAGGAAGTCCTTTCTGGCTACCAGATGGACAAAAAGTATGGAACATCTGTTGCAGGTCACAAATACCACTCCATCACCTGCCATCCTAAAAATCAAGTATAGAAATAGACACAGAGGAAAGTGTCCCACTCCCTGTTCAAATGTTCTAAAAAAATTAGCTTTTATTGCTGTTTGCTGTTCACAGATTCACCAGTTTTATCCTAGGTCTTCCTGCTGTCACTGACAGAGAATAATTCAAAACTCACGTTTGAAACACTGGGGTTAAAAGGTCCAAGCATCACAGACACAAAGTGCATGCAGAGACAAAAAAAGGTAAAATAAAATAAACTAAAAAAAGCCGTCTTCCGCATATGTTCCTGCATACAGGCCAGATACATAGCCTGTTCAGAAAAAAAACAACAACCAAGCCTTACCAACCCACTGGTTCACAAATACCACTCACAGGTCATCTATCTTGAAACCTAACCCCCCCGCCCAATACTTACATTTGGTGTTCAAAAGTCTTACATGGTGCACATTCACGTGCATGCTGCCAATCTCATTTCTGAGTTTTAATTTATAGGCCAATCTACTTCAGCTATAGTAAGAAATTGCATTACACCAACAAATGGACCAGCCATTTCCTTTAATCCATTCAAGTTGTTGATTTGTAAAGTGATTACTTCAGTTATTATCACACTGAGATGAGTCCCTCCAAGGTGACCTCTGTTTCATCTGCTTATTAGGTGCCAGAATTCTTTTTTAGGAACCCTGTAGTCCAGCAGTACCGAAACATGGCCAATATATGCCCATCACTGCACTGTTTGCACAGCTGTGGGCAGTTTTGTCTACTCCAACTCTCAAAATTCTTTATCTTATCTGGCATCTTCAGTCTCTGTAAAAGTATCCATGATAAGCTTTAAATAAACTTCCATCAGGTAGTTTTATGAGTTAGGATACTTTATAAGCCCCAGATTATTTGATTAAATGCCGGTAGCTTCATGTATAGTAACCTCAAAAAACTCCAACCATAAAACCCAAGAGGATTTTTAATATGCAATACTTTTGAAGGATAACTTGTCTTCCAATTTCTCTTATTTAGAATTTACATTAATTACACTTTCAGCTTTCTACAGGTCTATAGAGTAAAACGTAGAAATCCCCCAAAGCCACTACTTAAAAAGAAGAAAATAATCACATCTGAGATTCTGGGTTGTTCCCCAAACCCCAGCAATTCAGACATGTAGCACCACAAGTCATTACCTTTGGCAACAGCACAGATTAATTAAATCTGATGAAAACTTCATAAATCAATCGACGGGACAGAGGCCAGACCCCCAGTCTGCTCTACCCCTAGGATCTACCCCAATGTCTGGCTCTCTCCGGCATGCCCTTCGTGCAGTGGCAGGGCTCTTTTGCCTTAGTGGCACAGTGGGCTGGTTTCAATGAAGTGATGTCTACAGCTCCCTTCCCACCAGGCCACCACTCTATCACTCACCAGTCGCAGCTCTCCTGCAGGCAATGAAGTGCAAAAGATTGTGACTACTGAGCAGCCTAGCTGCTCGGCACGGGCACCTCTGCACCTCACAGAGCCAACCTTAAACCACCTACAGCAG
>NW_008824676.1:7024467-7035060 GCF_000699105.1 Pygoscelis adeliae
AAAGCCAGTTGCTGTGTCCTCCCAAACAGGCTTTTGAAAATCACGTTCCTCAGCTAAGGCTTTATCTCTTTTTCACTTATACATCCTCCCTCTCACCTACATATGAGGCCCAGGAGCTCCTTCTAGGTCTCGTATGTAGGAAGAGGGAGGCACAGAAGGCAGTACGTGACAACCCCTACATTCCCCAGCATATTTTGAGTGGGAAGTTTATTTGCCTTCCATTGAAAATAGGTGAAAATCACATTGGGAAGCATGAGCAGATGCTCAGAGGCTGGTAGTTCCACTTCTAATACAGAAGAAATAGTCATACTCCTTCCAGAGACTTACTATACCTTGGACCAACTCTTTATATGTGTTACGTCTTTATGGTGTTAATGTGGAAGCTGTGAAGAGAAATAAAACTAAAATACAAACACTCCTTTACTTTCCTCATAACACCACGCTGATGGAGAGGTCGGGTCAGTGGGAGTCCACAAGGCAGTGTATTTCCACCTCTCAGGTGGTTAAAAGTTATTTGGACACCAGTCCCAGACCTTTCCATTTCACATTCCCATGCTACAGTCATCCAGAAATGCACAGGCTGTAACAGCCTATTTCTTAATTACAAAATTGCACAGAAATGCACAGGAATGCATTTTCCCCATGTATATATTCTGTGTGCCACTATCTGATGGCACATTCAACAGTAAACTTCACCCAGCATATTGCTGCTGCAAATCAACATCTGGGACACAAATTCTATTGGAACAAAGTCTCAGGCATTTAAACAGATTCATTTTTTTCCAAGCCTTTTAATATCTAGAATATTTCAGCTAGCTGCTGCGAATAAGATTCATCTCTAGCATGCAGGTGAATAAACAGAGATTTAATTTTTTCCCCTTTGATGGCATGTTTACTTTGTCCTCTATTGTAAGTTATAACTTTTCCAAGCACTGAAAACTGCAGGGATCCAACGTAGAGACGTTCCAACAAATACACAGTTCCAAACCCAGATCCACCCAAACCACTGAAGACAAAACATTATTGGAAGCACTAAAGCTAAAGAGGTGAAGATCCAGAACACTCTGCTTAAGACACAAAGTACAATGACATACAAGAAGATTTTATGTATGATACATGATATTTCACTTTGCTATTTCCTACTTTTACTGAACAATTCCTAAAAAGGTAGAAAAGATTGAGGATCAGAAAAAAAGTAGTTAGAGAAGGAGCTCAAGCCTTTCTTTTCACTTCCTGGAAGATTAAATTCAACGTATTTTACAAGTGGTAGATATCAAGTCTGGACTCTGAAGCTAGATAATCCATACAGCAATTCCAACAGAAATAAACAAAGGCAAAGATTATATGGTTATTTTCATTGTTATATTAGGCACCACTAAACTAATGACTACATGCTTAACTATTGTTTACTATCACATTTTTATTGTACAACAGGAACTGGCATGTAAAGGAAATGCCAAACAAATAAATATTTGACTGTGATTGTAAATCTGTAACAGTGAAGAACACACCTTATTTCTCCAGTTTATATAGCAGTGAACACACCGGTTAGTGTTTCATAAATACCAAACTTCTGAAACGTTGAAGAGCATGAAAATGGAGCTTTTTGCTTTTTTTTTTTTTTTTTTAAAAAGAATGTTATTAAATTGAAGGGTACAGAAAGTGGTACCCTCTAAGAATGAAGAAATGTGAGGTTTAGATAGTTGGGAAGAGTCTGGAAGATTTAATGGCCTCAGACATAAGAATCTGAGTAGGAAAATTTAAAATGCATGTAAGGTTATATTCACAGTATCATAAGTTTTGCAGAAGAAATGTTGTACAGGTCCTTACATTGAGCAAAAGGCAGTTCTGAGCAAAGCTTCAGTGGGGGTCTGTACAAGCAGATTTGCCAGATGTCAAAGCCTGATGGAGGCAACCTGGGTTTCAGGTTAGGCATTAGGTTGAGAATGAAGCCTGGACCACACAGAAGTAAAATTGCTCCCCACAGTATTTCAGAGGACTAGACTGGTAGTCTCCAGGTAGGTATGACAAGTCTGTAGAGAAACCCATTTGGGTACTGTGTAGACACAGCACTGCATTTCCTCAGCTACAGCAGCTGACAGAGTAGTCAATGATTATGTTTGCGCTAGAAAACCAACAGCATTTACAAGCTCCCAAGTGGGATGCTTAGGCTGAACCCATTTCAACTCTGTATTGAAGCACTAGGCAGAGAGTAGATACTGCTCTCCCCTTGCCCATTTTCCACTGAAAGGAAATTCAAAGCTAGATTGACACTGTGATTACTCCAACAGCTACCCAGTTTCAGTATGCCCAGGACTCCAAGTGGCATCACAACACTCCTGAACAGGTAAAGGAAGGCACAGCCATTTCAAGCCCCAGCTGGATAAAGCCCCGACTAACCTGGTCTGGCCTCACACCTGACCCTGCTTTGAGCAGGAGGTTGGTAAGGGAGGTCCAATCAGAGGTCTCTTCCAGACTGACGTATCCTGCGGTCCTATGACCTGCACCTGAAGTGTCAGATTTCACTTCTTGCTTGAAGAAGGAGGCAGCTTGAGCTACATGATGTGCAACGCACAGGGAAACAAAGCATTTTGGAAATGTGCTGTAATTGCAAATAAGGGAACCTAAAGGATACCTTCACAGCTGGAAGTATCCTTTCCCACACACAGTGAGCCATCTTAAGAGAAAAAAGCTCACCAGAGGAAAAGACCTGTAGGTAACAATGCAGCTCATCTCAAATGAGATGAAATTCAGGAAAGCACAAGACAACATTCACCATTGGCCAAAAACCCCCAAAAGTTCACCCCAGAGATACCTTTCTTTTGAAAAGAGCAGAGATGTTTCAGGACAGGTGGCAACTTCCTGCCTCCTGCGAGCAGAGGACCTCCCCACAAGGACAAGCCACCCTGCCCTACTCTGACACTAGAACCGAGGTTTCATTATCGCAGTCCTAAAATGAGAATTTGGATACAGATACCCACTTTGTATTACCAAGACTCAGGAGAAAAGGCTGTATGTTCAAATGCTGAAAATCCCACCCACACCCCCTTGTTCCAGGAGGTGAGACTCTGATAAGCGGTGATGGGGGCAGTATTCTGCATCAGACAATTACCCTTTAGTGTCACACACATGGAAGTACAGCAACTCCATGGCCTATAAAGCTCACTCACAAGACTAAAACGTTAGTACTGGTGGACTTCCAGCCCTCCAAGACACCAGGATAAATTCTTCCTTAGCCATCAGCTATCAGAAAAGAAAAATGGCATCCCAGGAAACTTTGGCATTGGAGAAATCTGATATGAGCATTTAAAGAACATTATCTAGAGTTTCTTTAATAATGTATTTATAAAGAGCACTACCTTAGTGTGCTTATTATGGGGCAATTCAAAGTTAGATTAACTTTTAAGACAAAAAACAGGTAAATGCTGATCAAAAATTAGCAGTTGACAATGTACCTGTGAGTTTTGGACTAGTTACATTTCCACTGTAAAAGCAGTACATAGCATAAGCCAGAAATGTGATTATTTGAAACTTTGCAAAAGCCAAATTTGCCAAGCTTAAATTACTTGTTGGCATAATTGACTAGAAACAAAAATTAGACGTCGGGAAGAGTTAAAATTGGTAATTGTTTAAGGATATTCTACTGGATGAATAACAAGCTATAGTACCACAAATACCAACAAAAAAATGTAAGGCAAAAAAGACCATTCTGACTTAAAAAAAAAAAAAATTATGTGGAAGTGGTATTAAAGCACAGCTTCAAAGGATGGAAAACCAAGACGTAAATAGCAAATAATGTAAGTTAAAAAATGGAGATAATTGACAAATAACCTAAAGGGATCAAAAAACCCGAACCAAAAATACCAGCCCCACCCCTCTAAACCCTCAGATCCCAAAACTCAACAGTGAATAGAGACCAGAATAACAAACCATATTTCTAACACTTAAAATAACAGACAGAGAAAGCAAAAGAGCCTAAAAGTTACATCTCGTGTTTGGAATAAAGCAGGATGTATCCACCCAATGTGATAACACAGCTGTAATCAAAAGTTTGCCATCCATACAAAAGGAAGCTATGCAAGACCATTTGCCAAAGAGAACAAAAAAATTAAGCAACTATCACTGCCAGTCAATTGCTAAATGCCTTAACTTAATGTTTCCCTCTAGAATTAATTTTTTTTTTTTTTTTTTTTAATAAATGCTTGAAGACTGAGGAAAGCCCAACAGCTCGGAGGACAGCCTATGTACCAAACAGAGAACTACGGACCGATTCACCTGACATCAATTTCAGGGGAAAAAAATGGAGTCTTTAAGAAAAGTGTTGCATCACTGACAAGTAGAGGCTAAATATACGTACATACATATGTAATAGATTGATCTAAACCCTTGCTTATTCTATCTAAGTAAACTGTTACTCTTTATGAGCATGGAAGAAAAGAAAACTGTTGGTGAGTTATACTTTGATTTCTTCAAGTCATCTGACTTAGTACAACATGACATTTTGATTTTAAAACCCAGCTCACCGACTAATCTCTAAATGTACACTGTATTAAGAAAGAATCAATGCCTACCAAAAAAGCTCCAAAGAATATACAAAATCTTTGCTGGCACAGTCTCCAGATGACAAAAGTTGATGGGGTAACAAGTCATCAGAAGGAACCGTTACTGGTACAGAGTCACCTCAAGTCTCGACTGAACATTTACAACCTAAGAAATTGAGTTGAACAACGGTAAATAACAACTACCCAGGGGAAGGGAGGGAGGGGGTCCATCTTGCTGATGATGACTGGAAGCTGAAGTTAGGCTTGAACTAAAACAGGATGTGTCCACCATGTAATTAAACACTGGAACAGGCTACCTGTAAGATGGAGGCAAGGGGAGAAGGGAATGGGAAGAGGTTTAGACTGGCTTGAAGCTGTTGTTAGGGAGACTACCTCTCTCTTCAGAAGCTATATGCTTTCATGGCACTTCTAGGATAAAGTATTTGGTTCTTGCCCTTGGAGATGTCATGCAAGCACTTCAGAATACATGAATTGTGAGTGTCTGTCACAGTTTGGATCATCAGTGTGCTTTTATATCAGGAATCCAAATCATCCCCTATAGACTGAGCTTTGCTCTACATGACAGAGCAGTCCAGGTTAATTTGAAGGAAATGCAGCTCCAGAACTGGAAAATATGCTCCAAGTGTACACCTAACATTCTTCAGCAAGTAGTATGCAACCAGTTCACAGGACCAGATTAGAACTAGCCCAAAGTAAAACCCTGAAACATGTAAAGCATGGGCACCAGGTCCCCAGAACTAGTTGTTTAGTTCTACAAATGCACCCCACTGGACCTCATTTCTCGCTATTATAGACATGGCCAGTGAGTCTCTCCTGATCCCAGGGAGGACACAGATGCCCAGATTGCCCTCAGCAGTCTCACGCTTGTTAAGACATTAGTTATAGATCACATATAGTGTCATACTTCAGGGCCCAGCCAGTAACCTGAAAACGTTACAGACTTTAACATGCAACCAGCAGATGTAGTTTCCCAAGAATGAGGGAAAATTATTTTTCTTCCTCTGAACAATCAGAGACTGGCCATAACTAGGGGCAAGTAACATGCTAGATCAAAACTTTTGTCTAGTTTGTGTATGTCCCCCATATACTCAGAGTCAAGCTAGTTATCAGATTACATTCAGAAAGGAATTTTCTTCCATCCAGCATAGACTTGCAGCATGTGGCATGGTTTACCTGCTGGGACTGTCTGGGCAGTTTTCATTTAGTTAATGTCTCGCTTTTCCAACGACCTGAAGTGTTTTGCGGCTTCTTGGTCACTGCTGTGGTCTGTGACACATAGTTTAATAACCTGTGAATTGAAGTGCTTTGTGCCAGTTGAGTCTTTAGACTACATATATCTGGGTAAAAGGTAATAATACTTGGCAATATATTATAACAGTCCTTCCTGGTCTTAAAAAACAAATGAGGATATGCTAAATAAATCAGTTTATTTTTTATTCCCTTTTATTATCAAGGCTGTAACTCTGAGATGAGGAATGAACTACTCAAGGGAGCCCTCAGCTTAGGTTAAGACACACCTAGGTTCAAGGAATAATTCAGTCACAGTTGTTTTCATGACGTGGGCAAATAACTTAGCTTTTCTTGCTCTGAATTCCTCATTCTTAAAATTGAGATAATAGCACTTCACTATCTTAGAATAAAAGGATTGTCAATGCCTTAAAGTAAGAAGCTACATGGGCTTATAACTCACTTGAAAAAGAGAGAGAGAGGAAAAAATAGATCAATTCCATTAAAAAATGGAAAAACTTAGTTTCTGGAGTATTTCATAAAAGGAAATTATTTCTCAAAAGGTCTCCCCTCAGCTCTCAAAACATTTCATCCTAGAGACCACCAGAGGTAAAAACTGTGTAAGCCACTGAAAAAACAGCTACTGAAAAATGCAGACCAGTATTTTCAAATGAGGCACTTGAAACCTGGCAGCTAAATCGGTACTTTGCTATTCAAACAGGTTCTTATTTTCAACATTGCTGTACATAAACAGACTCCAATCATTTCAAATAAGTTAGTAGGAGCCAGGACCACTCCAGTTATGAGTCTCCTGGTACAGTTTTCTGAATGATAAATATTTGTTGATAGTTTTCCAGCAAGGAAGGACTGTGTAGTACAGCCTTGTTGCAACTATGGTCTTTAACTCAGCCTGCTAATTCATATCATGATTATAACTCCCATTACTAGATTTTTTGACTCAAAGTAATTAGCTGGAAGAAAGAAAACATATCTTCCCACTGGAAGCAGATGATACGAGTTTTCTGTAAACATAGGCAAAAGCTCTTTAAGAATTGGACTATTAGGAAAGCCCATGGAGAGCCCAAAACGCATCACCTGAGTAAAGAAAATGACAGCCATACTGTCATTTAACAAGAGACGCCTAAAAATTAGCAGTACTAAACATGCTCTCATATATATTTGTCCAAAGTCACATACTAGGACCTCAAGAAAAAAAAAAAATTAAAAAAATCTTCGTTCACACAACTATCTGTAAAAAGAAGCCTTGGTGTGGAGAGTTCTGGGCTCTAAAATGAGAAGTTAAAATGACTGAGAACAAATTTACTTCACTGCATATACTAATGCAAGCTCATGCACCGAGAAGGAGAGTGCACTCAAATGATCCCCTAATACACCCATTTTCTTCACGCAGTTATTTCACAGGAAGAAAGCAAAATATTTAAATGCATCTCTCAATTTGTATCTCAGATTTACTTGAGTTTGTAATTCTGTAAGATTTTTAGGAGGTATTTGTGACACATAAAGCTGCAGCTGAGAATCATAAGCATGTTTTCATCTCTAGCACCAGAGGCAAATTTTTAGGAAGTTATGACACTTACTTTTGCCCCTGAAAAAAATCATTAAACACATTGATATTTAAATTTATATTTAAACACTTAACTACTTCAACTGAAACCTCAAGTTACTCACAATCTCTATGGTGGTATGTTTTTGTTTGTGTTATTTTCTGACATTGTGAAGCATACAGAAAACAGGCTATCCTAACCTGAAGTACATTTTTAAAAAATGGAATAAATGATGCAGTTAGAATATTCTTCAAAGTACAGCTCCTCTCCAAAACATGACTGCAAAACTAACATTGTGATGTTCCACACTTGTGCCTCAAGGACTTCCAGAACAAAGTTTGCTCAAGTTATGAGCTGCACACATGTAAATGTGTACATGCACACATATACACACGCATATATATTCCCTGCCAAAACCAGCCCTAAAAAACAACTAATTAAATCATGTCATGGAAGGTGCTTGTATCTCCCTCAAAGATTTTGTACTCACTATGCTTTCTATTAAACCACTTAAAAAAACATGGCCTTCATAATTAAAAGGAGATGTAAATAAAGGCAGAATTTAGGTTGCCAGTGCAATTTTATTTCATTATTCTTTAAATATACAAGCTGGAATCTAAAGCATTTTTTGTCACAATGCTGGCTTTGCAAAGCCAATAAAACAAACAAGCACCTTTTAACTCTGTGAAGCAAGAACGATAGAGAATGCTTGCAAGATAGTCCCAGAGAAAAGATTTTATCTTATAAAAGATTTTTTTATATTTTCACAATTATTTTATCTGTTTTTTAATTCAAAATATAATCACCATGTCTCAGTGTAGTACTATTAACTGTTGCCTAAACACTCATTTTCAGCAGCTAATATTACAATCATCCAGATACAGCATGATCCTAAACATGAGGCAGCTCCTAATTTTAGTGTCCTCTTATGCCTAGTAAGTAACATCAGGGTCTCCTTACATTTGGGGTCACAGGACAAGACACAATGGTCCAACTCACTAAGATTAAGGACCTGGCATCTCCTCCATGAAGGAAGAAGGATGGGAGCACCAAGCCCTGTATGTACAGCAACTGCCAGTGCCTCCATGTGGAGCTGTAAACTCCTGGCTTATCATGACTGCCTCCACGCTGGTCATCACAGGCAGCAAATGATGGTAAGTTTGTGATTGCAGTCAACTCTTTACAGTAGACCTGCCTCCAGCTACTCCCTCTTTCCACCTGAGCAGGAGCACTGGCCTGTGTGACTCTGACTCTGAACTCGGGGCACACCAAAATACAAGGTGATGTTAACTTTGTGGCTGTTTTCCTTTAAAAAAACCCTTGTCTTACATCTGCCTGAACATAAAATGAAACAGATAAGTATCTGATCAAGATAAAATATAAAGCAGATGATTTAGAATCACCATGGAAAATGCAGGAGAGAGAATCACGTGTGATTATCAGACTTACATATTTCATTGCAGCCAGAGGAGAAGACTGGATCTTGGAAACAGCTTCCCCTCTCTGCAAGCTTTCTGTAGGGATTGTTTGATGATGCGGTGCAGTCGGGTCAGACTAGGATTCTGGCAAAAAGATATAAAATATCCTGCAAAGAGGGAATGAAAGGGGAGGGGGCAGAGGGATATATATATATATATATATAATGGCATCTTCCTATGCCCATTCTCTCCTCCTACACTCCTCATATATCACTATTCCCCGTGGAGCTATTAAACTCAGCGTATAGCCCCTTAAAATTACTATAACCATCTGATTTTTATAACTTCCCACTCCAGGCTTTCATTAACCCCAGACTCACTTGATGCCAAGTCTTCCTTCCTGGAGCACCAAGGCTATGTGTGGAGTCCAGCTGGCGAGTCAGGGAGACGTCACAAATTGGAAGAGTGTGCTGGAGCTACTTAAAGTTGTGGTGAACCAGAGGAAAAGGACCAATTGCACAAAAGATTTAGGAAATGGATAGAAGGTGTTAAAATATCCATCGAGAGCATAATTTGTGAAATGACATCCAGAACACAACAAAACCTAACACTAAAGACATCTACACAAATCAAAATCATCCATCCAGACCTGATTCTGCGCAGAGTGACCCATAAAAGCAGACCCCAAACAGCCACTATACACCTATTGTCATACATCTTCTGACTTCTAGGAGTGCAGCACAGTCAGAAAGCAGCAGATTTCCCAGTCTTGTTGATGTGCCTCTAATTTCAAAGCTGCCAGACTTTAATTGCTTTCCAGCAACGACCTCACATGGCATGCTTTGGCTGGGAACATATTTTTATAGACAGTTATAGCTCCCTCTCTCCAAATGGAAACACTGACAGGTTTCTAACTCCAGAAATATTAGCAGGAACCATAACAACATGAGTCTGGTTTAAAACATAACCTGTGACCTGGAAAGTAATTTTTAACACTTTGTGTTTCAATATTTTGTGTGCCTTTCTAGGGTTGATTAAATGTAAAAATTAGAAACTGAAAATGAATCCCAGGTGCCAAAAATGCACAGATTTCCCTCACTCTCCACTATGGTCCTCGTTGAACAGCTACCGCCTCCGTCTCCAAAGACAGAGAGAAAAACATAATTGTGCCATATACCTGCATGAAAACATTGTGCTATGCTTAGCTCTGCATTGTTGCAAGCACTGTAAAACACATTCATTTTAATTTAGCTTTTAAAAAAGACTTAATTCATATCTGGAGAAACAGACAGAAGGATGCATTCATAGAATCGCTTGGGTTGGAGGGGACCTCTAAAGGTCATCTGGTCCAACCCCCCCTACAACAAGCAGGGACATCTTCAACTAGATCAGGTTGCTCAGAGTCCCATCCAACCTGACCTTGAATATTTCCAGGGATGGGGCATCCACCACCTCTCTGGGCAACCTGTGCCAGTGTTTCACCACTCTCAGCGTAAAAAATTTCTTCCTTATATCTAGTCTAAATCTACCCTCTTTTAGTTTAAAACCATTACCCCTTGTCCTGTTGCAACAGGCCCTACTAAAAAGGTTGCCGCCATCTTTTTTATAAGCCCCCTTTAAGTATTGAAAGGACACAATAAGGTCTCCCCAGCGCCTTCTCATCTCCAGGCTGAACAACCCCAGGTGTCTCAGCCTTTCCTCAGAGCAAAGGTGTTCCATCCCCCTGATCATTTTCGTGGCCCTCTTCTGGACCTGCTCCAACAGGTCCATGTCTCTCCTGTGCCGAGGACTCCAGAGCTGGACGCAGTACTCCAGGTGGGG
>NW_008824676.1:7035409-7054223 GCF_000699105.1 Pygoscelis adeliae
GCACCACTCAGCTTGGTGTCATCTGCAAACTTGTTGAGGGTGCACTCGATCCCACTGTGTCATTGATGAAGATATTAAACAGTACTGGTCCCAATATGGACCCCTGCGGGACACCACTTGTCACCAACCTCCATCTGGACATTGAGCCATTGACCACGCATCCTCTTCACAGCACTGCAGCAACCAATTTATCTGCAGACAGTTCTAACAGGGGACAACCAGTTTCTGATGAAGTGGACTCAAAGACAAACTCAGTCACAAGCCAAATGATCTGGTCACACATACTCAGTCACTTACAAAATCAACTGGTTATCTGCTAGAGCCATGAACTCTGCCTCTTCAAAAGTCACACAAAATCATCACAAATGCTTGACTCTTCAAACAACTACTAATCTGTCAATTCAATAACAATTGCGAAACAGGGAACGATTAGAAAAATGATATGAAGTAGAAGGGAATTTTCTATGTCATGCTAAACTTTCACACCACTAGTTGTGTGATGACTTTCTAAATACAGGGTTTTTAAGTATTCTGTTCCCTAGCTACAACTCTTTATCTGAATCTACCTAATAATTCAAAATTCTGTGATACAAAAACAGTCCTTCTTATTTGCAGGGATGTACAGAAAATATAATCCCACTTCACAGAAAAACTTCCTGTTTCAAAAGTCAGTCTTCATTCCAGTGCAGAATAAAGTAGGAATAAATATTTCAAAGATAAGCCAAGTTCTGGTGCTGCCCACCTGACAAGAGTATTTCATTGCACCAGGAGCAGGAACACAGGCACTTGGGAACCGGCATCCCCAGGGCTTCGCAGGTACTCATGCCCTTTCATAGTATTTAGTGGGCTAAAGGGAAGCCCCCAGTGACCAGCACCGAGACACACCAGTTTGCTCTCCCCACAGTGCCTGGGAAGCTACTGGGGCAGCCAAAGACCTGACAGCATTGGAACATCATGGTAAAGTGAGAGCCCCAGAGCTCAGGAGCTGCAGCAAACACCACTCCCAGCTTCAGCCTCCACAGCATCTTTCCTGGCTACAAAATACTGCCCCAGGAAAGCCCATGAGACTAAGAGGGGTTTATATACCAGTGGTTTCTGCAGTGATTCCAAGATGGTCCAGACTTGGTTGCATGTAATGACCTGCTGACTGGCAGTACTTATATGCACCCACATTTATTTTATGACTAACAATCTTCCTGCTATTGTATTCAGTAGTAACAGAGTCTCCCTGGCTCACTGGAAGCAGACAGGTTACAAGAAAGTGCATGCAAATACATACACAGTGCAGTATTTTAGAACCAGCTTACTTTTTAACCATATCCATTAAATTTTACTTTGTTCTACACCTCTCTCTTTCTCAGGAGAAGATATAAGATACAGAATTGAAGAATCCTGATTTACAATTGGAAGAAACGATAACTCTTACTAGATAAATCATCTTACAGCTGAAATAGCGCATTGGGAAACACAAATTAAGAAGTTACTTAGGATATACTTTACTGCTTACCTTACTGGTTGAAGACTGGAGAACATGCATTTATCAATACATAGAAGTTCAATGGGAAAAATAATTACCATCTCCTTTTAAAAGCTGTATGAACTCTCTGTTTCCTTAAGGAGTATATTTCCTTAAGGAAACAGTCTTGCCAGCCTTAATTATAGTTTCCTCCAACTGTAACATTCATAGCTCTTAAATCCTTAGTTTTATTGCCAGTAATTAGAAAGTGTACGGTTTCTGTCCAAAAGATGGAAATGTTTTAAAATATTAAGAACTTTGTCAAGAAAATTAAGTACTTTGGTATTGCCAAACGACCATTTCACTCTCCCCCCTCTACTTGCCCCCACCCTATTTTGCTGAATTAATTTTGGAACATAACACATATCGTGCTTGGATTTGTCCCAGACAAATGAACTTGAAATCATTATTTATCATTCACGATGCCTTTTCTAAACACATTTGGCAACCGAATCCCAGCTAGACCCCTTTTTACCAAAGAGTGAGTTTGAGCAAACAGCGCTTTAGACACCAGGAAAACAATTTGTAGCAGGAGTCGGAGTACTAAACCTGAACTTTCAGTCTTAAATATATTCTGCAAAAGTAAGTGCGCTTTCAGTATATAAGTGATAAAATATATGACTAAAACACGTGAGCAGCATTTTGATCATTGCAGGCTAGAAACAACATATAGGTTAAACAGCCTTGTTAAGTAGTGGAGTGGGCACACATACCACAAAACATACGCCTTAGCAATCTCCTGTTATATTAGCCAACTAATGACACATGCTTTGCATCCAAGTATCATTAAAGGAACACGAACAAACAGCACACAGCAAAGCAATGCTGTAAAACTGGACGTAGACTCCGCAATGTTATATCACTTACAAAACAAAATCTTTGAACTAGAAACTGCACTACAGCCACTGCTACCTCAGGAAGCTGCGGTTTGCTGCTTGGAACGCTTCATTCATGTACTATTTTTCGGAATGTGGACATCTAAATAAAATTTTGTAGGCACACAAGGTTATCTAAGGGTAAAACTTAGTTTATCATATTCAAAAACACAAGAGAAAAGGAATACAGAACAATATGTGTTTACTGGGGCAGTCTTTTTGGATAATGTGGTGATTAGGAGAGAAGGAAAGGCTTGTCATAACTCTTTTAGTCCAAGTTGTGCTCTTAGAAATCTGCACCACCACGAGGCTCAGAAGGGGTCTCAGATACAGAGATGGTAGTTTCAACACCATTTCTTTTCAAGAATGCATTTCTTCTGCATAAATAGCTGGCAGAGAGGCAAGAAGTGCCTTGGTTGGTAATGAGTAGGCTGAAGTGTTTTTCTGGGTTCATCCATCTGATTGTGATCAAGCTGGTGTCTCCCTTTCCCATTCTATTTAAACACAAATGCAGTCTTTCTCATAGCCTTGTTCCTACTGACAGCACAGGTACCACTAGAGTTTACTGCAGGGACAGAGATCTCTGAGGCCTTCAACAGGTCCATCAGAAAACTCTGTTGTACCACCATCAGCTTATCCTTTTTCTTTCCTCATAAAAGGAAGTTCCAGCCAAACGCTGTCTTACCGGGTCCTCCTGCAGCCCCTGTACAGCCACCTAGCATGGCATGGACCCCTGTGGAAGGGCATACATTCTCTAATTAGGTGCAGAGAGAAATAGGAACACCTCAGTTAGGAACCAAGATGCTCAAGTATTTACATGCCCAAGTATCTAATTAAATGTGTTCTGTAGCAGAGAAGGAAAGGCTTGTCATAACTCTTTTAGTCCAAGTTGTGCTCTTAGAAATCTGCACCACCACGAGGCTCAGAAGGGGTCTCAGATACAGAGATGGCAAGAAGCAGAGATACAGTAACAAGGAAGCCTAGGTTACATTTTAACAAAGAAATTCTCTACGCTGCAGCTAGGTTCCCCATCTTTATTTCTAGATGACAGTAAAATGGCAATTAGTTTTGAGTAGTAAGATGCTTAAAACCATTCCTACCTTCTTTCACTACCCATCCCCCTGTTCTTTTTGCTTGCCTCCACAGTCCAAGTTTGGTTGTCAGAAAGGCTGCAGGTTATGCATTTAGACTCTGTACTGAACCAGTGGAACATTTACCAGCATTCAGCTGATTTAGTCATTTAAATTATAGGAATTTTATATACTTTGGGGATTGCCTTTCTGCTGTTTGCATTTTAGCAACTGTGCCATTCCCACCCCCATCAATCCCACTGTGTACAGGAAGTCACGCTCCTTTTCTAACGATGGGATGTAACGCTTGTGTGTGTGTCTGTGTGCATGCGTCTGTATCCGATGTTAAACCACTTCCTCAGGCTTCAAGGAAAGGTTCTTGGAGAAGGTGGTGTGCGGAGGAGTGGATGTAGAACAAAGCTCTCGTGGGAAAGGGAAGAGAAAATAAACACTAGGTAAAGCCCACAAAGGAGTTTGTTAACACTGTTTCACAGTGCTGGCTGATTTCAAGTCCTACCTATCCTATTTGCAGACGCAGAATTGACAACTGATTATTGGATGAATTCTGCGTACTATGAAAGTCCAGTCAATACTTTAAAGGATGCTTCAAATTTCTTCTGTTCTCTAACAGTTTGCAGTTCCATGCTTACCTCCTAAATGTCAGCTGCCAGTTCTGCATGCTACATGCTGCTAGGACAGACTAGCTAGTAAGATCCAGCTGGAAGTTAACAAGCTGAATCTGGCCCAGTGCCTTTTCCCTGGAGGAGGCAAACCAACCAGCACAGCCCAGCCAGCTGCCTCTCGCACAGCTGGGCTGGGAGCATCTGCCACCCCGCAACATCATGGCCTTGGAGAAACCTGAGCACTGCAGTTTTCTTCAAGTGTGGAAGAAAGAAGAGTCAGCAGAACTACAAGCTGCTGTTTATCAGAAGAGGAAAGGAGACAGAAGCGGAAGAGGTCGGCCTCCAACACAGCTCAAGGTTGCCCTGAGCTTCTGCTGCTGCTGTCTCCCAAGAAGAAACCCAAAACTGTCATCTAGTTCACATGCCCAGTGGTTAAAACTGGACCACCTCAGGCTAAATAAAAACCTAACCATCAGATCTCCTGTGGTATGTTACCTGTAAAGTCCTCAAAATAGAAGACCAAAAAAAAGCTTTTGGGAACCAGATCAGAAAGGCTGAAACTATTAACTGCAAATGTGCTAATCCCAAACCTTTCCTCTCACTTAGCAGTAGGAATTGTCAATTTGATGTACACGAAGGGATAGATCACACTTAGCAGGGCTCGGAGAAATCTCGGAGGTTTTTCATCCCTGTGGAGAAGATTCCCGCGGTGGCACTCAGCTGGAAAGGCAGGGAGTTGCCAGGCTCTCCCAGGCACAGAAAGTGTTACTGGAGTCCTGCTGGGCAGCTGTAACATCTCTACCCATTTGTCAGCTTTTCCTCAAAGGTTCCTGCAGCTCAGGAAATCTCCTTCCAAATGCCCTTTTCTGCATACACTGTCCAGCCAACAGAAATTAACGGCATATGCTGAAGTGGGATTTAGAACAGGAAAAATGAAGTTAGATATTCTGAAAACCTCTGAAAAGGTCACCTTTCATAAAGAGGAGTGATCATCTGGTCGATTTGCCTTTTTTAATCGTTCTCCACCTGCTGGTAGGAACGTTTCAACACTGCAATACAAGAGAGTGTGAGGAAGAGTACCTGACCTTAGAAACAGGAATTAATATACATTTCAGAAAACAATGCCCAGAAAGGAAAGCTATACACACACACTCAATCTCTGTAGCTGAACAGCTCCACCATTTGCTGTCAGAGAAGTGCTCTTCTAGGAAAAGAAGCGACCATGACTCAGTATGACTAAGTCATACTGAGGGAAAAAAAAAAAAAAAAAGCAGGTATCAGCCCAGACTGACATTGACTCCTACTGCAATCCCCCAAATCACTTTCTCAAATTTCCCCTCTCTCAGATAAAGACGATGATTAAATAAAACTGCATTTATTAAAATAGGGAGAGTTAAATATATGATATTAGTAACAAAGCAGTTTGGAGATTCTAAAAGCAATTACTATACCAGTTTAGTCTTTGAACTGTTTAAACTAAGGATTAGTCTCATCTCCTTCTGGCTGCTGCTCTTGCAGACACATGCTATCTCAAAATATCATGTGTCAAAACAAACAAATAAAAATGCATCCAAAAGTGAAAAAGCTCATCTAAATGTATCTAAGTGTCTTTGGCAACACTAGGCACAAATACGTGAGAGAACAGACCGGTTTTTGCTAAACTGATACATCAACTTCTGACCGTATCCAGAAAGTACACAAATGTAAGATTCTGGCATACAGCTGGAGAGAAAAAAAAAAAGTTAATCTTTATAAACCACAAAATAACATCTGCTTACAAATGTGGTGCAGTTTCAAGTATGTTCTTGTGAGATCTTGCATCTTTACATACTTATTGTGCAGAGCATTTTCACAGACTAAGAACAGAACCTTTCTGAAGAAGACACCATCATGGAGAGATAAGGCTGAATTCTGCTCAGCTCCGCTTGTAGTGATAGGAATCCATTACCAGCTTAATCCACCTCGCCAAGCAATTGTATGAAAACAGTTGCACCATAATCAAAATGGAAAGTCTATTGATACTCCTTGCTTCCAATGGTCTTGAAACCAGCTTTGTTTAACTAGATGTTTAAAATCAGTTATGTCTGTACAAATTTGAATTTGTTTGGAAACGTGAGTATGGAAAGTAACTTTCAAAGTAAAATTATAGGGGAGTCTAGACAGTATATGGTACCAGGCAAGCATGCTTGCGACAATAAATCAATCAATCAAGCCGTGTCCCAGAGATCAAGTACTATTCTTTCACTTGACATCGAATAGCAAGTACCTGTTCTCTCCTTGCCAACTGAAGCGGCACGGCAGAATGCCCTAACCCTTCCCTAGGTGCGCTGAGTCTGGTCTAACAGTAATAATAGGTGTCTGTGGAATAAAAAGTCTTACAGCAAAAAAAAAAAAAAAGGACAAGCACAAATGAAATAATTACTCTAATGAGGTGTTAGAAGTTGCAAGACCATACATACCACTCTAAAAATCCTACCTTAACATACAGGTGCATACAAGTCAAGTATTTTCACCTGCACATGGCCAGTAACTTTACGATGACAAAAATTACATGCTCAGTTATAAGGAATCAGAGCATAAAAGAGGAATTCTCTGTTTTCTACTTAAATAAGACATAAATACCATAGGAAAACCCTATTTTTGTAGCAGGGAGGGGAAAAAAAAAAATCTAACACTCAGGAAACTGAATTCAAATTCCTTATAAAAATTAATTTGCTGAACATATTTTCAATAAATCCTTCAAACCCATGAAACATGAGTCAGACCAACTCTTAAAGCACTTTTAAAAAGAACTTTACAAACTCCCTTTCATCGACACCGGAGACATAAAACCCACCTACAAGGTCAGCTGTAGAGAATATCAAGAAAAGCAGGGGCCACACAGAAGCACTTGCCTACGCAGACAAAACAAATACAATACATATAAGATTTCAACACATTTTCAAGTCTTTTTAGAGTTGGCAGAAAATGTACGTTCCCTTGAGTCCCATTGAAACTGTAAACTTTACCCAGGTCTCAGCTTTGAGACTCTCTTGAAACAACTGTGTTTTCCACAGTGTATTTTGTGTTGACTACAAATGTTGGAAAAAAATACATATACTTTTCCTTTTTAGATTTTTTTCTTTTTCCTCTTTGCTCTCCAAGTCAGTAAGTGAACATATGAGACAATACAAAGAACAAATTATAGCACACTGTGGAAACTCTAAAACAAACACATCACCACAAATGTAAGTATTAGAGATAAAGATCAGTAACTACAACGCAAAGAAAAAAAATATTTAGGAATTAAACAGAAGGCAGAAGCCAGTCAAGTACCAGTGCCAAAAAGCAAAATAATTTAGAGGCCAAACCGTCCCCCCAACCCCCCCACCCCCCCAAAAAAAAACTATGCAGAGCCAGACAGGAACCATTGGAAAACAATAATCTATTTGCACATACAGAATACTATGGAGAGGTTAATACTGCTGTGCAACTGACGACACCAAAATGAGGAGTTTGGCAGAACATTCGAACGTGCTTTCTAGGCAATCCTGAAATTCAACGTACCATGGCAAGAGTCTCCACGAACACTACTGCTGAAAAAGTTTCAACTTTTAAGCTGCTTTAAAAAAACTGGAGACAAGCAGATTTCTTTATTTGGTAAGTATTTCCATCAACTCATTGACAGTTGTGAGAATAGGGATGTCACCCATAGGAACTGTGTTAGCTTTGTGCACACAAAGGTTTGCAGGATGTATTGACTCCAATCTAGTTTTGTGAAGTCAAGTTTTTGAAAATATAGGAATGAAGAACAGGAAAGGACCTGTGCAGGTTGTACAATGTAAAATACTTGTCATAAGCCTTTTAAGTTTCATCTTAAAAGCTTTTTCTACCATAATCCATTCTGCTATCATTCCATAACGGAATGATGTTTCAAAAAAATTCACTGAAACTTCGGTTTTAAGACTCTACCAGAACTTCCCAGACCACAGCCCACCTGCGGGGATTCTGAGTCTTGACAACCATATTTCTTTTCACAAATTCACAATTCAAAATGTTGTTTTGCTCAACAACGTTAAAACAAATGCTCTGCTTTACTAAAATTCGTAACAAACATGATTTAATTTCTACCACAGACATCCTGGATCATTCCCAAGTCATAAACAAGTACACCCTAGTAACAAGCTACAATATTTAGCAAGCTAGGGATGAAATTCACCTCACCTAACTTCACCAGCTAAAACCTTAAGGATTCATTCTTAGGCCAGTCCCTTGGGATAAGACAAATTACCCTCCGGAGATGCTCGTCCGCTGACTACAGAAGAACCTAAAAGCTAAGTGGGCTGAACATCCCTGCTGAGATGCCCATTTCGTTTCACTGACTAATGGCTAGGTCAGACTGAAACTAACCTTCAGATGGCTAAAACTAAGTGAAATGGGTCCCTCTCTAAACTTTAATCTATGACATTCTTGCACTCTGTTTGCTGTAACAACCTGCGTGATGCAAGGGTGCTACACTTCTGGGGTAGGCAGACAGATGCTTGCCAGTAATATCTGTTTACTAGGCAGCAGCTCCAAAAATATATCATTTACATAAATATCTAACAGAAAGAGTTGAGAAGCTGCAGTAAAATGAGGGTTATTTTGCCTATTATTTCACAAGAGTTTTGAAAATATCTTTTTGCTGTACATTTGGCTGGGAACTATGATCACTCAATGCACATGAATTCATACCATCTCCTTGAAGTTGCCTCTAAAAACCCTTTATCACAGTTTATTTATTACACTTAAAACTCCTTAACCACGTAAGAAAATTACTTTTGGCTTAAATTTCAGTACAATTACCTTTCAGTGGTTGAATTTCCAGCTTTGAGATTTAAGAGGATTTTCTGGGGTTTAATCCTTTTTTGTACATATGTGCATTTAACATTACTGTACTGTTATGCTATAGGAAATGAGGCACTCTTACTTAGAGAACACCAGCTTCTTGTTAAATTCAATCAGCAGACAAACAACTGTGTCTTTGTCACAGAAGCCCAAGTTCAAATGCATAAGGATCAGATAATGAAGAAAAAAAAATCTTGTATGACACAATATGCTTTCACTTTATTTAAGAAATGAATGCACAAGTATCTAAATCAGATGCTCTGGAACCAAGACAGTTTAAATGAGTGCATTTTAAAGCCTAAAATATGTTTAAGCAGTTGGATGTTACAACAGCATATACCACATTAAAATTAAGTTAAAATCAGACTTTTTCTGGTAGTCTTAAATGTAAAAGAGAAAAAAAAAACAAAACAAAACACAAATAAACGGCCTAAGTTCCAGAAATAGTTTTAAAATTTGGGGGAAGAGGGGTTAAAAGAATCAGAATTCATTTTCAGAAACAAATTACTATCTCAACATCCTTGTCTTTTATGTTCTGAATATGTAACAGGAAGTGGGAATTGTCAGAGGTATGTATAACTATGCCTAAATTATAGCTATAAAGCCAGCTAGCCTAATTCTTAGAGAACTTCTAGTTAGAACCTACTCAGATTACATGCAGATAATAAAAAGAATTAAGCTAGGAAGCTGAAGGGTTTTTTTTGCCCACACGTTATTTAAACATGAATCCAATTACTGAAGTTTCATAGAGCGGCTGTCTCACTCCATTCAGTTTCCTCTAAAACAAAGATGATATAGCTGTATTGTGGTGTTGAACAATCCTGAATTAATGTGGGCAAACGAAATCCCTTCTACAACATTATTCTGCTGTGGAGGAATCCCTTTTAGCATAATAAAAATGATGGTGATATAATGAATAATTATTATGGGATTTTATAGCTGGAAGGCATGGTAGTTATTTCAAAGCTATTTGTAACCAACAGCCTTATAAAAAGCTAGAATGTATTACATATGTGCAGAAGGTAACTGCGAACATGTATTAAATCCCAACATCTGAAATAACGAATGGATGTTTGTTTCCACAGTAACTACCTCTTTATCAAAAAATGTGGGCTGATGAGCAACTAAATTAATTAATTATCAGCCTTTTAAGAAAACAGAAATGAGGACTTAAAAATAAACTGCCATGAGATGAGAGCTCTCCTTTCCTTCTAAGACAGCTATATCATTCCCTTCCTTCCAGCAGCAATTTGGTTTTCTGGTGAAATGCATGGGTGGACGAGCCCTGGTGGATTAATTAGTTCCAGTTGCCATTCAAAAAAGGGCTGATGCCAAAGAGCAGAGCCTCCAAAAGGTGGTATTGCCAACACTTAAGGTGTGGGAGAATGGGATCCCAAATACTGAGGTCCTGGATTCCTATGATAAATAAAAAAGCAAACAATAGAATTTCTTTCTTCTCTTTTTAAGAAAAAAAATCTGTAAAGGAAAAATAGAAGAAGCGATGTCTGCCTAAGTTTGCAGTCAGTTTGTATAACAGCCTTGAAATACATGAACTACTTTACAGAACACGGAAAACTTTTAATTTTTTGCTTTATCTCCCTTGCTTTATAGAAATATCAGCAATTCTGATAAGTTTTGAGGAAACTGTTTTTCTTCATTATCATGAGGTAATTCTGTGATACCACTCAAAAGGATGGTCCATATGCCTTCTCTGTCTCTCCAGGAGTTAAAAATGGATCCCACTGCTGTTACTCCCATATAGCAAAAGAACATTTAGTTTGGTAAGTGATCTCCCTGTCTTTATCTTGAGCTGTGAGCTTTTTCATCTTATTTTCCCCTGTCTTGTTGAGGAGGGGGAATAAAAGAGTGGTTGGATGGGCACCTAGCAGCCAGCCAAGGTCAGCCCACCACGCTTAGACATAGGCAACAATCCTGAGATGAAGCGTGAATATCCACGTGTACTATGGAAGTGGGAGATGCACCTGAACGTGGGTCTGCTCCTTTGAACAGAAGAACTAACTGCTCCGACTGTGACTTTGAGGGGGTCACCTACAAGTAGTAAAAGAGCTTCTTTCAAAGTCAGTCTACTTTTTTAAGCAAATCTAAACAGTTCATGGAATTAATAATTCAATATGAAAAAAATATTTGAATGAAAGCAATAAAAGTTGAAATTTAGTAGTTTTTCCAAAAAGTCTTGGAAAAGACCATTTTTATATGCTTTTTTGTAAAATTTTTATTTTTGACACCTAGACAGAACGTAATAAGAACTTCAACAGTATGCAGTAATTCCCCTCTATGTGCTCACACACTTAAACACACACATTTACACACACTTTTCTGAAAAGCACAAATCATTTTAAGACATATAATGAAAAACTAGAAGGCTTGATTCCTGCCTATGCCCTTTTAATAGAGCAATGTCCTTTGTTTTCTACCAAAACATGCTTGTCTTATTAGGGTACACTTATGCAAATGTTCAGAATTCCCATCTCAGGCCCATCGACAGTTTCTGTCCCCCCTCTTGCAGATGTCTCAGTGCTGCTCTGCAGTTTTGATCCATGCAGCGGCAGACCCAGCTAGGTGTGAATGGGGAAGCAGCGCGTCCTCTTGACACAGTGTGGGTACGCGCATTCCTCACCAGCCTGTGCCTAAGGGGTGGAAGCGAAGGAGGGATTGCTACAGATTTTTTTAACATGCTCCCCACAGGAATGTTGATACAGAATCCAGTGATCTGATTTTCACTACGAAAGGAGTGGCTAGGCCAGGCAGCACGCATGTAGGGTCAGTGGGTTCGGAAATACTCCCAAGTGTAAGCACTATTTTGGGGGGGTGGGAGGGAAGGAGGAGCAAGCCATCAGACCACCTTCATAATGTGGCCCTAAGATAGCCACCCATTAGTACCTAAGCACTAGTTTCTTAAAAATGATGAACAGAGCTGCTTTGTTTAAATGCTTAGCCATGAAACAACTAAGAACTGGTTATTAACATTTCTGTATAAAAAATTATCACTGATGCAGGAAGACTGCATCCTATATCCATGTTTTCCTATATACATCTACTCTTCGTAATCTCTATTCTGAAAGAGGATAAACTAAGATACACGTTGAAACAATTGTTTTAAAAATGCAAGTGATATACTTGAAAAGCTGCTTGTTGTTCAAAATTAGTTTTCCTCAAAAGCAGGGATATTACATTTCAGTTTTCAGGAATTTAAAGGGACAGTGCAACCAACACTGATGCCTGCTTATTGTAACAATATAAACCATAATACTGTTGCCTTGAATCCATTAATGAATTAATCTTTGTCAGAAGAGTGTCTATAAAGAAGGTTCTTAAAAGACCCCGAAGACATTATAGCACTGATGGTTTACCATTATGTGGTATAGCAAAGTTTTACTCAACCAGTTCTAAAAGCAGACATATGGAGTCCATTAAACCCCTCTCTTTTTTGTGGTGTAATTCTGAATGGCTGTATTATGCTACTTATTTAAAATATGGATTGTAACTTCCACCACCAATTAATAAGAGTTCTACACATTGCATGCAATTTATAAGATGCACAAACTTTGTCATCAGCACCTAAAACTGAAACAATGTCAAGAACTGTATTTCAGCTAACTGTAACAAATAGAAGATTAATACGATGAGAGCCAAATAACATTGACACACTAATTAAGTCAGGGACACACAATTTAGCTGCTGTTAATGTCAGCAAAGAGGTGCTTCTCCTGTAAATCTCCTGATATTTTGAATGGTTTGTCTTTTTTTTTAATGTATACATGGCTATCCTCTGTCACACATGCATAATCAATCTCAACCACAATATTCCCAAATAAGGAATTTACATTTAATTTTATAAATAAATATTTTAAAAAAGAATCCCACACATGAAACTAATCAACTCAGCTGATCTCCCTCCCATAATAAAAATTGCCCTCTTCACTATTCCTTCCTCTTCTGCCATGTTCTGCCCTCTTACACCAGCACCGTCTTTTCCCACCTTCCTTTTTTTATTATGCTCTTTTGGACTTCCTGGTTAAAGCCATTAGGCCTCAGTCTTACACGTGGCTCCTGAATTCAGTGGAGTTCAGTATGAACCTAGAAAATCCCTTGTGTATACCTTACTTCAACATCTGGGCTATGACAAAAGATCCCAAGAAGCAAGGACGAGGGCGCACACTCAAGGTTCAATTCTCGCAGAGCATCCTACCCAAGTAACAAACAGCAAGGAAGTAAAGCTTAAGAGATATTTAGAAAAATATAGCTGCATTGCACTTGCACATGTACTTATGCATATATGGATTGTCAGTCAAAAACTTCACAGCAGAGACTAACTAAAAGAAAGCCACACAGGAAAGCTCATATATCTTTACTCGGCCCTCTATCACTAGGAAATGCAGTTAAAATGCAGAAAACCACTAGGTTTAGTAAGCTTCTCAAGTAGTTAAGAAGAAAGATTTTCAAAGACAAAAATAAGAGTAAATGAACTAACTCTCTTGGTCTTACTGAAAACTTTCAATTTTTAAATCCATATGACCACCACATTCAATTTAACATAAAAAGCGTGATCTTTTGCCATGATATCTTAGGGAATCTGATAGTCCACAAATACGATATCTCACTCACATGCTGGCCACTAGAAGTAGATCCACTGAAGAAAACGGAAGGGGAGAAAGTACAGCCCATTTAAGACTGTTCTCCTCATGTGCCTTCAGCCTGTGAAGTGCTACAAGGCCATGAAGATGAGGATGTGCAAGGTTCTTCGTTGAGCAGACCTGTCTCACTGAGCCCATCATCAGCTTGGTTCAGCTCAGGAGAAAACCAAGATGAGGTGATCATATGCTGGAAGATGTTGGCAGTTAATACGTATCAGCACCTGTCAAATATTACAAACAAAGCTGAAGCCAGACTTAAGTGAATGTCAGGTTCCCAGCTAAATGCTTAAACAAGCAGATATCATCACTTGCAACACTACTGCAGCTTTTTCCTTCCTATTTTGGCCTTGTTGGCTTTGTTCTGAATGGGAAAGAGAAAGATCATCTCCACATGAACCCAAGAAAAGACTCTCCTTTGAAAACCAGCTCTTCCACTTTATCTCCTTTCTGTAGTTATAAAATCTTGAATATTTCATACAGCAATCATATAACCAAGAATTAACAATCAAGTATAACACACAGCAAATGTTCTCAGATGCGTCACTGTACTCTTTTTATTCTTCATTTGTTGGCTTCTTTGCCAAGCCATTATCAGCTAATTACTGGGCTAACTATAGAACACCAAAATTGTTACATCTGCTCAAACACGGCTGTTGAGGAAAAAAAAGATTTCTCATTTCATATTTGAGTTAAAATGAAAGTGTACATAATGATAGTTTTCAAGAGATCTCATTACTACTTTGCTTCAGCTATTCACAATTTTTCACATAAATACGTCCTTTATGTTTTTAAGAGGACTGCACAGCTATATCATCTACCCACCACAACCCTACCTTCAGGCTACTCTCCAAGGTCTTGTAATACATTTGAGCAGATTTGCGGCCCTCAATTCAATATCTGGAAAATTCCAATAGATCAGGTAACATTACAAAAACAGAAACAATCTTTCTACAGAACATAGGGTGCAATTTTTTTCATTGCTTTTGCATCCCACTCACACAAAGCGAGCAAGGAGTAATATCAAATGCTCATGCAAAAGAGTTTACCGGTCTTTTAACCAATATGAAAGCCAACACAGTGGACAAGACAGAGCTGCCCACTGTACAACACCTTGGGATTCACCATGCATGGTTCATAGCAAGGACCTCTGTATCCAGAAATGTTTTTGGAGCATCCTCCACTACATTAGCAACCTGTTAAAATCATCATTGTAACAACACAGAAATCCATCTCTCCCTCCTGACAGTTCTTCAAATGGCAAAGTACTTGCCAAAAAAGGACTGGCTTTTGTTCAAAGAAAACTATGCAACATGGACAACAGGCAGCCAAGCTGTAACAGCAGATTTTAAAAGTACCAGCAAAAAAAAAATTTAAAGAAATCTAAACAACTTTTTCTGAGGGAGCTCGTCTTTTTTTAAGGTACTGCAAGAGGAATGTCTACTACTGTTACAGATACAGGTACCACTGCTGGTAGATATTAAGTTTCCAATTATTTGTTATAACACAGCTGAGAGTGATTAGACAGTTTACATATGACTGCTAGGAGCCCGGTGCACATTATGTGGGCCATCAGGTCCTGCAGCCTAAACACAATTCTTGATTTAATGGATAAATGAATTTTGCTAAACCACTTCAAATACAGGAATGTTTTCTGAATCTGTGCACAGGCTGTTAGTATATTTCCATGAAGTCTCATTCCAAAGAGATCACAACACACGTTGTCAGACCCAGTAAAAACTGCACCCCAAAATCCCATACCAATGAATTCAATACTGTTTTCTATGGCTGCTTGTAAGCTTCTACACTGATGCCTTGTTTGGCAATTATTTTTCTTTTAACTAAATGATACTTTCTATGAAAGTTGTCTGCTTTTCATGAAAAAGGTTGTTTGGGTTTTTTTCCCCTATTTCTCTGCCTAACCTCCCCCACCACGGGAAAACACTTCTTTGTTTTTCTCCACCAAATACACTGGTTCCCTTGCTCATTTTTCCAAATTAGCATCTCTGTGTTCTGGAAGCAGTGATCTCGGTCCTAAAGGAAGGATCTGAGGCTTAAGAAAGGGACAAAGCAAGGCTACAAATTCCCTTTCACTGCATTTTTTACTGCTCAGTTGCCAGTGTCCTGGAACTTGACTCGTTCTTACAAATCCCATTATTGAAGATCTGAAATTTCTGCTATGCTGTCTTGTAAGAAGAAGAAGAAAGTAATATGGCAGCACACTAATGCAATACCAGAATTTTGCAGCATTATTATATAAGTAATTAATTAAGCATTAATTAGGTAGTCCCAAAAGAGTATCTCCTTTTTCATTTATAAAGGAACTGTCCTTTCACTTACGCAAAAGTATTGAAAGTTTGTCTATCCTGGAAGCCAATGCACTGAAATACCTACAGGATGAACTCCATGGGGAAGAAAAGGAAACTTTATAAAAAACATGATGGCTTTCAATATAAACAATATAAAACTCTGCAGTACACAGTGGGTCCATTTCTGGAATTATAGACTTCAAAAACTTTTGAAACATCACGTATAATGAAGGCCCTTGATCAATATTCTGCCCTTCACAAATTTCAAGCAAAAGTCTGGCACCTTGACAGTGCTAATGCCAATCCAAGAGGAAAATATTGCATGGGAAAATAAAAAACTGTATTCAAAGGCTTTCAAGCTTCCTTTCCTCTTGTATGGTCTTATTGGATGATCTACAGATAAGATACACAGGCTATTTGCTAGACTATACTTTCCAGTTTGGAGCCCAGTGTTTGGAGGTCCATTTTCCCCACTGAATAACACCAACTAATTTACTAAACGTATGGCCACTGAGACCATTATGGTCATCACTTCCAAGATTTTTGTAGCGCATGCTATGGTATCAATAGGAATTTATTCTTTCCTACTTCTTAAGTGATCTGAGTAACTCTCAGATTAAACTTGGGGAGAAAAACCAGTCCCAGATTAAAAGATCACGGTAAAATAGAAAAGCTTGGATTTACTGCTTCATTGACTAGAATTATTTTATTATTATTAATCCCAATGTTAAAATGTAACCATTCTCATAATTGAGGATTCTTTTTCTTCTGTAAGACTTACTGAAGAACTCTTTACATATTCTTTATGTTGTCTTGTCTCTGGATCCAATGAAGAATACTGAACTGAAGGTAATAAAGCCACTGGCCCTATCTAAGTTATGTCCAGCAAGATGCGATAGGCATCAACATATAATGTCAAACAGTTGAAATTTCTTAAGGCTTTTTGCTCTTAACCCCAAAATAAACCAATAGCAGATGAGCCTTGTCAACAATTTGCTAGTTGCTTAGTACACTCTGACTACCATGTTCTAGAATGCACACTATATATCTGGTTGGTATTAAAGTGCATAATGAAGAACATATTTACATCCTGTATTTTTCCAATCTTATTCACTATATTACAGGATTAATGGGCCTACAGTTCATGTCAGGAGCCAAATTTTTCTAATAAAATATGAAGCATTTATCTACTGAGAGGCTGGAAAGGGCACAGTTTGTTTATTGCCAAGTCTGAAACAATGCTAACAAGAGCATAAGTTACTAAATCTCATTCATGCCCCTGAAGTTTCACATGCTAAGACTATGCTGAGTAAATAAAATTCAGAAACCTAAAGGAAATCCTATTCTTTTATTTTTATTGAGCATTAGTAACAAGCTTGGCTCTGTACTGGAAACAGCCTGTTTTCCAGCTCACCTCAGCTACTTCTAAGGTACCTAACACCTCATTATAATCTACATAAGACATGGAAAGTACTGGGCAAATAAGCAAAGAAGCACAATCCTACCAGAACCTAGGAAAATCACTGGATAAGCCAAGTTTGTTGACAGCCATATCCAACTGTCACAGCATTTCACCTGGCACTTGTGAACCAATGGTGATATTCTCATTCCATTCAAGTCAATGGAAGATGTGCCATTAATTTCATAGGGCCAGAATTCTCCCTATATCTTTGTCTTAAAGAACCCACAGAGCAGTTTAAACAAATAACAGTATACTGCTCTAAAGTCCAAGTATGAGGTTTTGACCATCATGTTGTTCACGGAGAAAGCTTGCAAAGAACATATTGGATAAAGGCACTAAAAGTGGAAAATAATGAATACGAAGGAACAGATCTTCCAAGTTATAAATATCAGAACAAAAAAGGTATGTAGCAGGTATGTAAGTAGAAACAGAGAACTAGATAGCAGAAATGAATCGATTTCTTCTAAGTGATGTGAAGAGTCTTCACCATTATAGTGCTGTTACAGGTCTATGCCAGGAGCAAATGTGTAGTCCCATTTTCCAGATGAAGAGAGGTGGGGACAGGAGGTGGACTGAACAACTCACCAAGGTCACACAGGCTGAGAGTCAGGAAGTGAAAATAGTTCTTCTGCATCCTTAGACAGCTCCTTATCACTGCAGTCCTCCGGTTCTAAATCTTTAGTAAAACTGAACATAATCAGTGCAAAACCATAACTCATAGATCTCTTTAAAAAAAAAAAAAAAACTCAAATTACAAAATTTTAAAAAGACTTCAAAACTTCCTACAAAGTTTTCTTCCAAAACAAAAATGAACCAATAAAACCATTTTCAATAAAGGCAGGGCTTTTTGGAAGTTCGGACACAGGAAGAAGATGACACTTCCAATAAATATGGAAGTTTCAGCAACAAATTTGGAGAGAAAATTAAGGATTTGCAGGCAAGACAAAAGAGCTTATAGAAACTTGGAAAAAAACATGAAGGAAGAACAAATGCTAAAAATTATGCTAAAGATGCACGTGACAGAGGAGGAGCAGCAAAGTCATGTAATTAGAAATGGGGAAAGTAAAAGAGCAGAATAGGTGTCTTTAAACATAGTAGAGAAACACCAGATCAGAAAATTGTAACTCTGGGCACCAGTGACACAGCCAGGAGCAGTAAGGAAGAACAAATGCTAAAAATTATGCTAAAGATGCACGTGACAGAGGAGGAGCAGCAAAGTCATGTAATTAGAAATGGGGAAAGTAAAAGAGCAGAATAGGTGTCTTTAAACATAGTAGAGAAACACCAGATCAGAAAATTGTAACTCTGGGCACCAGTGACACAGCCAGGAGCAGTCAGAGGACTGTCAAGAAGGACTACAGAGCCCTGGGAGCGGCGGTAAGGGACTCAGGAGCACAGGTAGTTTTTTTTCATCAATCCTGGCGGTCAAAGAGAAGGGGTT
>NW_008824676.1:7056966-7060006 GCF_000699105.1 Pygoscelis adeliae
GAGAGTTGGGGTTGTTCAGCCTGGAGAAGAGAAGGCTTTAGGGAGACCTTATTGCAGCCTATCAGTACTTCAAGGGGGCTTCTAAAAAAGATGGGGACAAACTTTTCAGCAGGCCCTGTTGTGACAGGACAAGGGGGAATGGCTTTAAACTAAAGGGGGATAGATTTAGGCTAGATATAAGGGAGAAATTTTTTACGCTGAGGGTGGTGAAACACTGGCACAGCTTGCCCAGAGTGGTGGTGGATGCCCCATCCCTGGAAACATCCAAGGTCAGGTTGGACGGGGCTCTGAGCAACCTGATCTAGTTGAAGATGTCCCTGCCCACAGCAGGGGGGTTGGACTAGATGACCTTTAAAGGTCCCTTCCAATCCAAACTATTCTATGATTAATAGGTATATATTACCACATATGAATGTATCTGAGTGGCAGAAAGATGTATGGAAAAGACAACTCAAACTCTCACTGTTTCCACACTACACGAATATACACTTAGCTGCAGGACGTCACTTTAATTCAGTCCAACAGCACTATGCTTTACAACCTGCATGTACTTAGCACATTTAAAACATCCACCAAATCTTCTGTCATCCTCCCTGTTGTCAGCCCAAGGCATCAGAGTTTGAGACATCAAACAATGATGATGGACCAGACTTGGAAATCTTGAACTAGAACAGATGGGGCTCATTTGCTGTTCAGATATGTATAGCTTTATCTCCCCATCTTGCAGGAACACCATTAAAAATGAAATTAAGTGAAGTAGCTTCTGTATTTCAGATCCACTTAAATCACAGCAGGCTGGGACTCATCCAGAAAGAACAACACTTAATGGCTATAGGGTTTTTTTTAATCCAAATCAGAATTCCCTCACAGAGAAGATAAAAAATAAATTAAATTTACCTGTGTACTCTGGGTGCTTAGCGTTCAGCACATTTCAAGCAGAAATTAAAATTAGTATTTGGCAAGGGGGTACTGAATTTCTTTGGTTATTCTGTGGGAATGCAAATACAGTCTTAAAAAGAGACAAGTCATATGTTTATAGAAAACGAAAAGCCACTTGGGTCACATGACAGACAAGGTTTGTAATTTGAATAATAAGAGAGTCTAGAATTAAAGGAAAGACACTGGCAGCTCTGAGGAGGTAAAGACAAATATGCTATACACCTTTTTTTTATTCTTAATATAAGAAATATACACTTCTTAATTTTGAGAATGCCTTAAATGTTTAAAGCTATGTTTCCATTTTCAGATAAGTTACGGTAAAAGTCAGTAAGGTGTTCAGCTAAGTATCTCTAAACGCAGGCCTCAAACATCTTAATTTCAGAGCCCAAGTCTGAGGTCCCTCAAGCCTCTTGTCATTTTCAAAATCTGATCATATAATTATCTTATTCTAGTATGAAATAAAACATGATTTGTTTTTTATTAATATATAAATTGTTCTTACAGCAATTTAGTCAGCCTACTGCAAATGCCTACTTGCATATGAAAAGCTCCATCCTTTGTGTCTGAAAGTTAATAAAATATGTCAGGATAAAACCCCATTTAAATATTTTTTCAGACTCATATCTTGTCATGAAAAAAACTGCAGTAATTTCTGCATGCTACAGAGCAGAAATGCAGAGTCACACAGGTTTTGCTACCTCATCTCTGGCAGACATGAGAACACAGAAGACTTCACATCAGACAGAGCCAACACTTTCTAAATCTCTTAGATCATTGCCATGGATGCAGTGTTCTACATGCAGATGTTTGCTCAGTCAATAAACTTGGAGGTAGGAAACTCATTTATGTGCTCATTATCCTTCATAATAACCATATATATGCCTAGAGATTAACACTGTAGGACCTCTTAGCCATGCAAATCACTGATATAATTTAAACTGCCCTGTAATAAAACACTGCCCTCTGCACTAGAGAAACTGAGGCACAGAAGTGAAATAAAAACTTGCAGTTCCTGTTTAAGCTGTGAATGCTGAACATTTATTTAAGAAAAAAAAAAAGAGAGAGGAAAAAAACTTCTTTGCAGAGGCACATGCAAAAATCCATTATGGGGGTGGTGGGGTAGAAGAATCTGGTTTTAAACATACTGACCAGCTCTGTTGGTAAGAGAACCAGGCACCTTGGATTCAAATTTCATGCTTTCACCACTAAACCACAATCCCTGCAGAGCATTTAAGTAAAGCTGTAAAATGGAACATCAAACAACAAATGCAAAGCTCTAGGATGTACTTGAATACCATCAAGAGCATTCAGCTAATCAGATTTCTCCTTGACTAAACATACATAAACAAAAGAGAAATTATTCCATACAGTAGAATATCATGGGGATCTCTACATGGTTACTACAACGAGAGAGGAGATAGTGTTGCTGTTACAAACTAAGCATGAATGACAAAAATCAAGAAACAAATTAACACGGTAACAAGCAGCGATGAAAAACAAGTCAGCTACGTTTGTGGCTAAACAAAATGGTTAATGCTTAGTCACAATTTCATAAGTTAGCAGTGTGAGATGTAAATGCAAAAGAAGGATAACACTAAATAGTTCTGACATTAAATCATTTCAATACAAGTTCCTTGAGAGACATGCTACCCTCCACAGCACTGCATTTCGTTGTGTGCTTTTTCTCATTACATACCTGCCAGGCTTAACTGTGACGAGGTATTTTTAAGAAAGATCAAGCCCAGAAAGGCACATGCTATGCTGAACCTCACAAAAATCTAGAATCAATTACCATTTTCTGTAGAAACAGAAACTTTGTAATGAAAATTTTACATGGAAATTGATATACTGAGCAAAAGCATTGCTCACTCCAGCAGCTGTCAATAATGCTTTAGAGAAAGGTATAAGAAACCTCTTCTTGGTAAAGGCAAATTCATCTCCACACTAAGAGTATTCCCAGTTTGTGATACTCAAGTCTAAACCTAGAAGCATAAGATGAAGTACTTCCTCTGAAAAATTCTAATCTTAGTAAGAATAATTTTTTTTTATTTCCATATAGAGGTATTTCCTACTTCACCTTGCAATGGTCAAATCTCAGATT
>NW_008824676.1:7060022-7061768 GCF_000699105.1 Pygoscelis adeliae
ATAGTGGCCTGCTGTGGTGAACATCCACTTAGTCACATGATGTGTGCACAATCAATCATTCCATTTTATTCTACCCCATCCCAATTCATAGCAGGGTTGAGGGTTAAAAAAAAAAAAAAATCACTTGTGACTTGTTTTTCCAGAGGTGCTAAGCATCCCCAATCCTTATTCTCTTTTACCTTTTGGAGGAATTCAGACCTTTATAACCCCAGGACTCAATTTCTACACCTATAAGAGATACCCCTCACTTCAGAGTTGCACGGGAAAGTGTCCTGAGCACTCCAAAACACAATCACAAAACAGAAGAATAAGTGATTTTCAAAGACACCATCACAGTAGGCATGTTATTAAGAATATGAGGCCACTGGGTTCACTAACCCCACATAATCAGAAAACAAAGACTATGGTGGATGAAGTACCATTACTACTAACCACTCCACTGGGTCTCCTCCTGGATTTTGAAGTGTTAATTCTTTTTTTTTTTTTTGAAGCTGTCCCTATCTGAGGATATGAACTACACATGTAGCTGTTTATCAGCTAGAGCGCGTACACTGAGCTCCCAGCGAGGATAAAAGCAACAGAATGTAGATGAAAAAATGTTAAGACTTTAGTAATTAGAAAAAGCCAGCTGCAGCTAATAAGGAGAAGGAATGTTAAACTGGGATTTTAAAAAAAAAAAAACCACCCCACACTTTACTGCAGTTGAGACACAGAAGCCAAGTAAATTACTGGACTCTTTCACTATATGACTGCTGGTAGAAAACTGTGCATGGAAAAACTACTGCAGCTGACCTGGTAGGAACACAAGCCCTAAATGGAGGTCTTCGTTCAGGTCAAGCTTTGGCAAATTCTAATCCTTCTCAGGTGACATTACTTGTATTCGACCACATCCAGTTGATCTCTTCAAATATTTTCCTTCCTCTCCTCCTTAAGCCTTCCAGAGTGTGTTTAAGTAGCACAGACTAATGTTATTTTACCCAATGAGCCTCATATTACACCAGGCTCAATATGCAGCAGTTTCACTTAGCGGCTGCTTGGAAAGCTATTAAGAGAAAACAATATGAAACCAAGTCTGTCTTCAGATTCAGGTTTAATAGAGTCACATTTCAACCCTTTTCCAAAAACTGAAAAAACCCTACATATTGATGCCACTGCTAATGTTACAATAACTGAAATAAAAGTTGGAAGCAGCAATACTTTTTCCAGGAGTCTGATGGAAAGAACTGAAAGTAATGAAAGAGTTTGAGTTCTCAAATACAGCATTAGCAAAGTGAACTACAGCTCTTAAAAAAAGAGAAGTGCCTGACCTTCAGTATTTCTGTAGGATCTGACAGTAATATTGCATGAGACAACAACATACCTGAGCAAGCACTACTTCAGAAACATATGCTATATCTGAGACAGACTGACGGACTTACAACAAAGAGTGAGACCAGAGTTAGATCTAGTATCTTAATCATTACATTCACAATGCACTGTTTGGTATTTGTAAATATTTGGAAACAAAAAAATGGGGGAGCAAGGAACTCATAAGATGCAAAATTAGCATGATTTAGAACCTTATTTTATGATAAATTTAAATGGCTCAGATCACTCAGACAAACTTAGTTTTTCATCTTCCCTCTTATTTCATAGAATCATAGAATGGTTTGGGTTGGAAGGGACCTTAAAGATAACCTAGTTCCAATCCCCCTGCCATGGGCAGTGACACCTTTCACTAGATCAGGTCGCTCAAAACCCCATCCA
>NW_008824676.1:7065573-7071348 GCF_000699105.1 Pygoscelis adeliae
CAACAACTAAAACATGGGTGTGTTATCAACTTTGTTCTCATCCCAAATCCAAAACACAGCACTGTACCAGCTACTAGGAAGAAAATTAACTCTATCCCTGCTGAAACCAGGACACCTGGGCACACCTTTTGCAGGCAGGTCTGCTGCCTGTCCCTGCCCCAGGAGAAAGGTCTAGGCACTTCCTGCAGCCTCTCCCTCCAGCAGCTCTGTCTGGGTGGAGGCATCAGCCACCGCTGGGGTAGATGGTGCAGACCACCCAGCCGGAGCTCCAACCTTTACCCTCAGACGAGTGCCTGCCATTCTGCCTTGAGGGTCTGGTAGGATGAGTGCCCTTGACCTGTGCCGATGGTCACAGAACAGTGCCCGGTTGCTGGGTTATGTGTACTTCAGGTCTCCCACTTGGCCAGTGGAACGCCCCTCCTTCGAAGAGGCACCCTCCCTGTGTGCCCTCCCACGCAAACTGATGTGTCACGCCCTGTTTGCCCACCCTGGTCGCGGCGCTCCCTGGGGCTGCCTTTTGTGGGAGTGGGGGGTGGCTGCCGTTACTCCTGGCCCTGCCCAGGCCTCACCAGCCGCTCTCATGAGAGCTGCAGGCTCCTGGCGGGTCCCTGCGCTCCCCTGGGGCTTTCCCAGCTCCGGAAACCCCCCTGCACGCTGCGATCCCCCGCTCTGCTGCGGAACGTGCCTGCACCAGAGCTGATCACCTCTGCGAGTTTCATGTCTTACCTTTCATTTCCACTGTGCATCATCAGCTTTTTTTGCATGTGTGCATAAGAGGGAGAAGGGAAGTAAAAGGTGGAGCAAGTGCTATTTCAAGACTTCTGCTAGACTGGGAGTCTTGTTGAGCTGGGAAGTCCTGTGTCACTGCTAAATGCCAGGAAGCTGCTCTGGGTTGATCTCAGTACTCCAACAAAGTTAAGGTGATTGCAACTGCACATGATTCGGTCATGTATCCCAAGGATTCCTAAAGGGAATGGACTCTCCATGTTTCCCCTCCACAGCTGACTATTACTAAAACCAAGTAGCCACAAGCTAGGTACCTGATACATTTCAAAACCACCTTTCACAGAACAGTTGAGGTTGGAAGGGACCTCTGGAGGTCATCTGGTCCAATCACCCTGTTCAAGCAGGGCCGCCTAGATGCAGTTGCCCAGGACCATGTCTGGATGGCTTTTGAGTATCTCCAAGGATGGAGACTCCACAACCTCCCTGGGCAACCTGTGCCAGTGCTCGGTCACCCTTATTGTAAAAAACTGTTTCCTGATGTTCAGACGGAATCTCCTGTGTTTCAGTTTGTGCCTGTTGCCTCTTGTCCTGTCACTGGGCATCACTGAAAAGGGCCTGGCCCTGGCCTCTTTGCACCCTCCCTTCAGCTACATTGATGAGATCTTCCTTGAGTCTTCTCCAGGCTCAACAGCCCCTGCTCTCTCTGCCCTTCCTCACAGAAGAGATGCTCCAGTCCCTTAATCATCTTTGTGGCCCTTCATTGAACTCTCTCCAGTATGTCCACATCTCTCTTGTATTGAGGACCCCAGAGATGGACACAGTACTCCAGGTGTGGCCTCACCAGTGTGAACTAGAAGGGAAGGATCTCCTGCTGGCAACACTACTCCTAATGAAGCCCAGAACACCATTAGCCTTCCTTGCAGAGCAAGAGCACATTGCTGGCTTATGTTCAACATAGCATCCACCATGACCCCAGGGCCTTCTCTGCCAAGCTGCTTTCCAGCTGGGTGGCCCCCAGCGTATATTGATGCATGGGATTATTCTTTCCCAGGTGCAGGACTTTGCACTTCTTGTTGAACCTCATGAGGTTCCTGTTGATTCCTCCAGCCTGTTGAGGTCTCCCTGGGTGGGGGAGAATTTCCAGAATACTGCTGGCACAAGATGCAAATAACAAGACATTTTTAGCAGAAGAACAGACAATATCCTCTTCTTCTTGTACCCAAAGTTGAGCAAAACTATATTCCCTTCAACACAATATAGAAGTCTCTCTATTGGGTTGCAGAGATTATGTGAAAGAGATTGGTAGAGCATATGCAGCATAAATATTGGAAGATAACAGAAAAACTGTTGACTTTCTTGCTGAGAGAGATACAGATGAAGCTGAACTCTGCTATCTGAAATAGAGGAAATACTTTTTTTGTGCTAGTACATGCCCTCAATGCAGAGAAGCAGCATAATCCAGTGAACATGGACAAGTCTTAGAATCAAAAATGGAGATCAGATACCCAATTTCATCTCAAACTGTTAATCACAAGGTTATTCTGTGCCTCCTCCTCCTCTCCTACCCTGCGTCGGTTTTGCTTACTTGAACCCTTCAAAAGAAGTATGTATTTTTACTACTAGAAGTCCATATAGCAGTGGAGATACACACTGCGTAGCACTAGGTGGCCTACAGGTTCTGTTCACCTAAATATAAGATTTTGCAGAAGATTTGCTTCTCAGTTTCACAGCACACAAAATTGCATTGAAGCAGTTCATAGTTTTCTGCTTCTACAACAGTCTGTACTAAAAAACACAAAAAACCACAGTAAACTTGAATCAAAGTAAGCTTTATAGAAAAAAGTTACTTTAAACAAAAATCTTGGGGATTTTTCTCATTTTACATTGCAACTACAGCTACAAATGTTTCCTAAAACTCCCAAAAAAACCTTTGAAGGCCAAGTGCAATAGGTGAAGTTCAGCAAAACCTGAGACTGACTAAAAGACTTATGGTAAGCACTTGTAATTCTGCAGTTTCATTAGCTAAAAAGAGAAACCATGACCTACTGTCATCTCAGCATCAGCAAAGCTGCTGCACTCCAGCATACTGCAGTAGTGCTGTGAGAAATACAGTTGGACGCCAAAGCACCTGTTGAGAAGCATTATTTCAGTTAGATGCTTCCATTATTAACTCCCATACTGCTGTAATATTAACATTTCACACTGGAACACTGCTTAGCATTTACATAAAACAGGGATTTATTTTCTATTGCCATTGATGCATACATTTATTAACCAAAAGTTTTACATGTGGAAAGACTAACACTGAAAGCAATCCCTCTGACTTCCTGAACATACCGTCTTATCAGCAAGGCAGACTTCCCAGCACCGAACCATGTCAGGTAGACAACGCAGACACAAAACAGGCAATCTGCCCATGCGCAATCAACATTTTCTGAACATCTTGAAAATCACCAAGAGAGACGCATGGAGGCCAGGTAAATTTTTGATGGCCCATGCAAGGAGCCTAAGTTGAAGAACTGTCCTGTCACCAGCTGTTGCCACAGGAGTAGATCACAACAGCAGAGACACACAACTGCCCCACTCCAAAAGGTGCTGTCCCTCAGATATTCCTCAAAGTCAACTTTCCTCACAAATGATCATTCAACAAAGTAGGGGAGAGAAGAGTGAACATTCTGGAGAGAACAGGAGACCAAATTTAGAAGTAAAATCACCTCCTGAGAATGCTCCTGATGAAAACATTAAACCATGTAATTCCATGAGGACAAATAAATAAGCAAACCCTCTATAAAATATTCTTTGGGTTTAGGTCCCTTGCAAAAGTGAAGCATCTCAGATCAGAGGCCATTTGTAAGTATTTTGCAATAATTAGCAATAGCTTTAAACAAACTGAAAACAAGTGGCTGCTGTGTTGTTGTGCTGTGAACGCAACCTAACATACCTTGGGTGCTTTGCAGTGATCCTGCTGAGTTAGTCACTCTTGCTGAGTCAAAACTGAACCCGTGTCCATCAGGTTATTAGCATGCACTATGTAAAGCGAGACCTAAAACAGGTCTGAACTAGCTCTAATGAAAAGCCAAAGAACATTTCTGCTACTGGAGGGAAATCCAGGACAGATGCTGCTCTGGCAACCTTAATTCAGAGTTTATTGTCTAAGCAGGGCCAGGGCTACAGGACCTCACCTCAGTTGGGATCCTTAGGTACTCTCTCAATATAGATAAATGAAAGATGATGAAACTTTAATTCCCATTCAAAACAGTCTTAGCTACATGCTTGTCAGTGGAATCACTAGGTAAGTCAGTAGGTTTATAATGAAAACATATCATATCTACCAAAATTTTTTGTAGTAATTCAAGAAAGAAGCAAGAGCAACTCAGTAACACCTGTCTTTGCTAAGCATAGTTGCTGTTTCCGTGGTTTCCAACTTGCCCAACAAGTTTTAGTATGGACATGCTGGGTGTTGTCAGCACAGCTATACATGTGCAGATTAATCTGTGCATGCACAACAGCCATTTGTCTGATGTGGCTAGTTCGGGGGTTTTTTGGTATTTCAAAGGTGGCAACCATACGGCTGAAAAGACCATACATTAGTGCAGAGCGTATATTTGTGTGTAACATATTTCAGCCAGCATTTCAACTCAAAAAAGAAAATAACATGGCTGGATCAGGAAGTTTATGTTTTGTTGCATCACTGCAGTTCTGACACAAATACTGTTGTCCCTTTGCAGTCTAAATCAGTACAAGTTTCTCCCAATATATAAAAAGGCACAGACATTGTCTTCATTGCTGCACATGGTCTACTTGGGAGTTCATGTTCATGCAACTGCCCACTGATTAAAAAAAGCACCAATTTAGGCAGTACCTAAAAGCCAACATCACAAACACTATTTATCTTTTAGGTCACTTCCTCCATCTCACTATATCTATGTTGGGGTCTGTTTTTCGTCTAGGTGGAGAAAATCTTGACAATTCTCAAAAAAAATAGACAAAAGTTTCTGCAAGGTAAATTTGAGACTCATAATCCCTAAACCATACGCTCTGGATTATTTTTAGATTTACATTTTTAATATCCTAGAGAGCAAAATTTTTTTTTTAAACAGAAAATCATACTAGAAGGATTTTCATAGTATTTTGCCTCTATGTTAACCGTACATGAGATTTGCTCTTACCCTCTTCAAATAACATTCATAATTCAATTAAAAGTGTTTATTATGAAATGCAATTACAGAACTGCATGCCTTTTCTAAATATTACTTGTAACTACTTACATTTTCCTTGTTACAGTCATACAAACATCCCATAAAAACAAAAAAAAAAGAAATGAGAGCAGATAGCATAAATTCCATTCCCTTATAAAAGGACAAAGTCTTACAGATACATCAAGTACTTGGCTCTACTGAAATTGGTATTTCAAAAAGAAATACATAATTGATTATTTACTGGATGCCAAGATTTGCAACCTGCCTGCTATCAAAAGATTTCTCCTATTACAGTGAAACAGAGAGCATGAACATTTTTTTCACTGCTCACCACATCTTGGCAGATGGGATCTTAAAAACCTCCTCTGGCTTTGCAATCACATAATCAAGGTACCCAGAACACCAGTTACTTCTCTGCTTTCCCTTAAAAAAAAAAATAAAATCATCTATTTCTGCCCCATACTACAGTTTTATTCCTCTACATTCTTTCGCTCTTCACAGTTTGTACATAGAGTCATGGAATTGTTTAGGTCGGAAAAGACCTTTAAGATCATCAAGTCCAACTGTTAACCTAGCACTGCCAAGTCCACCACTAAACCATGTCCCTAGGCACCACATCTACACGTCTTTTAAATACCTCCAGGGATGGTGACTCAACCACTTCCCTGGGCAGCCTGTTCCAATGCTTGACAACCCCTTCAGTGAAGACGTTTTTCCTAATAGCCAATCTAAACCTCCCCTGGTGCAACTTGAGGCCATTTCCTCTCATCCTATCGCCTGTTACTTGGGAGAAGAGACCGACACCCACCTCGCTACAACCCCCTTTCAGGTAGTTGTAGAGAGCGATGAG
>NW_008824676.1:7071543-7077872 GCF_000699105.1 Pygoscelis adeliae
CCCGGGCACACTGCTGGCTCATATTCAGCTGGCTGTTGACCAACACCCCCAGGTTCTTTTCCTCCAGGCAGCTTTCCAGCCACTCTTCCCCAAGCCTGTAGCGTTGCATGGGGTTGTTGTGACCCAAGCACAGGACCCGGCACTTAGCCTTGTTAAGGGCATTCAAATCCATAAACAAGAGGAAAGGCCAGGAAAATTAATCACTAATCTTTCACATGCTACCACCTAAAAAGAAATTTGAAGTGACAACTTTGCATTTAAGCAACAAGTAATTGCATCAAAATAGAGTAAGATTAAAGCATAGAACATATATTCATTGGAGCATTGCATTCAGGAGTATTTAAGTACAAACACAAGGATGAGGTAGTGTGACCTGTACATGTCCAGAAAATGCTAGCACCTGATCCATGGACCACAGTTTGATAGATGAAGGTCAGAGATGTGCATAGCTTCAAAATCAAGGTGCTAAGATGGAGCAATCCCAAAGTAAAGACATACAATTAAGGTCTCAAACCCTTGTAGTCTCCGAGGAAGATCTACAGAGGAAAGTATTGTGATACTCCATCATTTTAGATGAGTTACAGTCGCCACCTTACTGTCCACAGATATATGAAGTTCAACAGGTATAGCAGTAAACCCTGGTCAATAAGTGGCCTTTATGTATGGAGCTGGCTGGACAAAGCCGTTATGCAGATAGAAGAAATAGCTGTACGACCCAAACTCTGCATCTGCTTGATGGTGCTCAGAAGCAAGATCCAATTGACACTTCACTTCCTAAGATGTATTAGTCAGAATCCAAGTATCAAAAAGTCATACCACAAGCCTATTCCACACTCCACACCAAAAATTACTTGGTAAGAGATTTAACAGGCTTTAAACCCAGCACTACTGCCCCCAAAAGTGATAGATTTACTCTGCGTGCACTAAATGACTTTGCAGCACCCGACGGATGCTTTCCAAAGCATTGCATCTGCTAAACGAGTACTACAAAGACAACGAGTATACAAACCATGGCAGCACCTAATTTTGGTGTCTAGAGCAGCCCATGATGAAAGGATCAAGCTGTTACATTTCTGTATTATCAACAGCCAACATGTATGAAGTCACGCTTTTCACTAAGAAAAGGATTAGCAAATACTTGGAGCCTAGACAAATACAAAAGGTTCTCCAACTGTGCCTGGACAAAACTTTGAGGTGAAAAGAGGGTATGCCTGAGGAATCTAATTTACTATTAAAAATACCTGAAGCTAAATAAATCTCTAATATGAGAAAAAGTATAAATTTGACAGACTGTATCTGTTAAAGTTAACAGAGCTACACCAACACAGTTTTAATAAAAGATCAGAAGATTGTATGTGGTGGATCCCTTCTCATTTGGGGTTGATTTCAGCTTACTTCAGGGGCTAACAATGAAGATGTGTACATCTGAACTACACTTCAATTACAGATAAAGGCAATCAAGTCATCTTATTTAATATTCATTGAGTTTGGGGTATGCTTTATCCAATCAAAGGCAGGCATCTACTGGAGGATGGAGTTAATTGTACCAACAGCTCCATGGACTGTGTCAACTAGCACTAAATCAATTATAAAGGAAAACGTAGACATTCATGTTGCAGATAATTACGTGTAGTCATGTGAACCCCACCCCTGGAGTTTATAATCAAGGATGCATTTTTGGAAAGGGATGTTATGGTCAGCTACAAGCGTCCGCATTTGATGTACAGTGCGCTGGGAAAAGTTTACAATCTGTGATGATCTGCAGGTTTGACTAGACAGTCCTCTCTAACCTATGGTTAGCTGAGGTTTTTTGGTATTAAAAAAATAGCTAGAAGATCAGAAATGAAATGCAGACCTCCATGGGATAGTCAGACTCCTGGCAGAAGTAGCAAGAGAAAGAAAAAAAGAAAACCAAAAAACAGCTTATGGAAAGGCCATTGTTTATTTCTTTATGCCTTAAATTTTGATAGTGAACAACTCTTCCACTTCCTAGCATTTAAATAATGTCATATTTTTCATTAAAAGCAGCTTATGTAAACACCACCATAATAACATACTTTAGCATAGTAATTATACTGGCCTGTATATTGTAAATGATACATTGATGTGAAAAACTGCATTCTTGCTGTTACCACCATAGCTTCCCTATATTAGTATACAACCTCACTTTTGGTATTTGTCATGCATTTTGAACTGCTCTAGTAACAGATTTCAGACAAGCTTTGGAAAACATGCATTTCGTCGTCGCCCCCCCCCCCACCTCAGGCTTCCCCAAAAAAGGGAAAACATAAAATTAAGCCAAGTTTATCAAGCAGGCAAATGTAAGTTCTTCATCACAGTGTAAATCTCCTTGCAGGTTTTAATACAAAAGCATATATGCATAGACTTCAAGGTTTGACCAGACATACCCATCTAGCCCAGTATCCTAACCCCAAGTGACCTGTAATGGAAGCTAAGGGATGGATACAGAAAAGGAAAAGCATACACAGAGCAACGTTGTGCCAGCACATGCTCCCCATTTTCAGTGTCCACCATAACGGGCCTTGAGACACCTAAGGGTGTCAGATGCATATGACTTGGTGCAGGGTATCCTGCCTGGCCTCCAGTCGTTCAAGAAGGTCATGTACATGTCAGGCCCAAAGGGATGTCTTTTAAATATCACAAGCAGCACTAGAAACCTACTTCGGGAAACTGAATCAAGCACCTAAACTTAGGCGTCCATTTTCATGCTGAATCCTGGTCTTGGCATTTTGAGCATTTCTTCTGAAAATCTTCATGCTCCACTTGAGCATCGGTTATCCTCAGTAACACTGCATCATTAGCTAGTTTGGTATTCAGTCATTCACTCACACGGAAGTTCTGACTTCTGCTGACATTTTAGTTTAAGAAACTTCCTCAGACTTACCAGGTAACAGAGCATAAGTAGCCAAAAGTTTAAAAGTTTTAACTTTTCAATGGTTTCAGTGTTAGGATATTCTTACTGCTGTAGTAATTATGTGTATATAAAGAATGTTTAATAAGTAACTATCCTAAGTAGTAAGGGGCTGACGAACAGAAGCTACCCTCCAAAGCTTTACTACTGATCACAAGTACCTGGGAAATTACTCCAGAAAGTGTTAACGTGGCTCAGTTCTTTTACAAATTCTGTTACAAGCATTTAATGTAACACCTGAGGAAAACAAGTATTTCAAAGTACATCTTCCTCATAAGATTTTAAGCCTCAACCCGCAGACAAAAAGTTAACTGTCCTCCAAATGTAAAACATGTTTCAAGTTCAAAGAGACAAGGATAGAACAGGTAAAATATTTGGATACTGTTGGACAATTAAGAGATATTCTTTGTAGTATCACTTTTATTTTTAGATAATAAGTTACTCTTTCAGAGTTAGCACAGTCCTTTTAAAAGCAGATGTGCTATTTACTTCAATCAAGTATTTCCAACACAGGTTCCTTTTCCCTAATGCTCAAATTGTTAATCTTTCCCAAAGCCTAACCACACAGTCCAGCTGAGACAGGTTCCAAGGTTATCCCCATCTCAGGTAAGTATTTAGTTAGGAAAGCCAAATCACAATCCCCAATATCTGAACAGGTTTTTCTTCTAGTTAAAAAAATCCATGTAGCAGCTTCCTACATTAATTCCTGGTTTGTGGTCAAGATTCCCATCTTACATTATTATAAAGGTTTAATTGACGTAATTTTGATTCTCACTACTATATTCCTCCATATATGCATACACTCCTATAAACACCATACGCAGAGCTATAGTGAGCTCTGAGAAACACTTGGGGAAATTTCCTTTCCCAGGCACTCCCCCTAATTTCCACCTGTGGATATTTTGCCATCACCACTGTCGCTTACTATTCACTCATTGACACAGATACTGCCCCTTTCTTTATGTACATCTAATACAAACAGAGTGCGAGCGTTCATGAGATGAGTATGCCCCTTAGACCCTCACACTCCTTGAATATGAACTAAATAGAAAGACAAGTATTCAACACCCAGTTTTTCTTTGAGTTCTTGGATATAGGTTCCAATTTCCCAGTGTGAGTGTGTCCCATTCACATCTCTCATTATTCCAACACTGGTCTCACCAACTCCAGAGAGCCTCTCTGTACTACAGTTAAGTCTTCCCATCAATGCAGGCACTGCTGTCACATTGACTTTTTTTCCTCAGGGAATTTTGTTAGCACCTAATTTTTGACGCCCGTTTACAATGAACCCTATATTCTTTTCTGTCAATGCTTTTGCAGAATACCATCACTCCCCCCAGTAAGCCAGCCTGACAGTCTTCATTTCCATATACTCCCATTTTGATTTGTGGTACCCTTTGGAAAAGTTGTTTTTATCATGTCTCAAAGACAAGGGAAAAACCGCTGGTCTTTCATGCCCCCTGTGATATTCAGTGAAATGCTAAGGCATGAAGCTGCTCATCTTATACTGACTGCTAAAGAGAAATCTGAAGAAAAGAAAAATTTTCATTGAAATGAACAAGTGAGTAGGTATCCAAGAGAAACGAAAAATCAAGTTATACAATTAAACAAGAAAGGGAAAGGAGGTGCTTTGATATTAGGCTAAACCAGCTGTGAGATTACACCACTGACCTTTAAGCTATGTAACCCTTAAATATGTTTTAGAACGGCTTCTGAAGGAAAGGCAAGTAATCATAATTACCTGCTCAGGACGGAGACTTCCAAAGGGAGAATTTGCTGGGGTGTTTCAAGGGAAGTAAGGTTCTGCTCTGAGCCAACTAGGCAAAGCGATATTCTAATGAGCTGCGAAAGTAACTAAGAGCAGCAGTGGAATTAGCAGAATCCGTTGATTTTTTTTTTCCCCCCAGTCAGAATCTGATGCATTTACTGAATAATTTTTAATGAAGTGACATTGACTAACAAAACACAAATCAATGCCAGGTAGGAACCACATTCTAAACCTTAATTTTTTATTCCACTTCTACTGCAGTGTTGCATGTCTTGGTTTGGGAAAGGGTCAAAAGCAGAAGGGGAATGAAGAAATCTGGGAACGTCCCCCCAGATTTGCTAAACTCTTGTTTACTAGAGTATTCTACATCAGCTACAAATCCACGCGAACTCCAATACAGGCATACATACTTAAAGTTCACTGTACATTTAGCTGCTTTAAAAAAAAGTCATCTACACATGATATTTGCCCATAATTCCAGACTGAATGCAATTGATTTCTACCGCACAGGAGACTTAATCTATGCCAAAAATTTTATTTCATTAAGAAAATGATATTATGGAGCATCTGAGATCATGTAACAGACAAAAGAGAATGCCAGAGAAACTTTAACTGCCAGTACCCCACAGTGAATGCCTGATTATTTGCAGATGGGATATGGAAAAATTGTGAAATTATTGGAGTTTTGGGTCCTGTACGAAAGCATTACTTCAGACTGCATGTGTCATGGCAAATGTCTATTATAATTTGAATACATTCTTTCTTAGATTTTGCTTTCAGTGCTTAGAACTGGCTATGCTTACTTCTTTAGACTTATTAACTGAAAAAGACTGCATTCTTCAAAGCGCAACACAAAACCCTTAGGTGATAGCACAAAACAGTGCCAGTAAGTCAACTGTCAATACTGACATTATTTATCCAATAACTAAACTAAAAACTAATTTAAATCAATCTCCTTTGGAAAAGCCAACTGTTCAACAAGCACAACAATTGCTCTAAGATCAATCAGTGAACATGAGATCAATTAAAACCAGCTTAAGTTTTTGTAGGAGGACAATTCACACAACTGGAGCTAGATGTCTATTCACTTCACTACTCCCACAATGCAATCCTTAAGCTCTGTTGTAAAGCAGAAATACCACTATCACCCTCCACTGTCTAGCCAGCACTCTAAGTAGTTCCACATTTAATTAAAGACACAGTATACCCTTTGTTAGCACAGATAGTCTGGTCACTTTAAAGGACTGCTATCGTTTTAGCTACACACACAAAAATTAAATTCTGGAAACCATCTGTTGAAAAACCATCAAAACTAAATTGCTTTACAATTTTATTTGTACCTACTCCGAAGGTGACATATGCATGAAAGTGCAAACTATTTTCCTTTCACAGTTTTATTACTGTTTGTACCGGTTTAACATTGGAGATGTTAGCTCCCTCCCCTTCCAAATAATTGCACTGAAAGTGCAATTCTTTCAGAAATACAAATTTCTCAGCAGCTGAGCCACCTCATTTTCAGCTAACTTTAGAAATGGGGAAGGGAGACATGGCCGAGAAAATAATAGGAGAAGGGATAGCAAAATAATTCAGAGCATGTGGATAATAAAAACATTTTATACTGAAGGTGTA
>NW_008824676.1:7080164-7098581 GCF_000699105.1 Pygoscelis adeliae
TTCTCCCTCTCCCCGCAAAACCTCCTCGTCGTTTCCCTGCACTGCTCATAGCCTTGGGAAACCTTGTTCTGCTCACTTCTCTTTGTTTTCTTTTTCTTTTTCCCTTTTTTTTTCTTTCTTTCTTCCCGCAGCGTTTGATAACCAACTCTCTTTCTTTCATCCCTGGGTTTAAGACCTTGATCCATTTATTTTGCCCTCCTTTTCTTCTGGCTTCCTAAAATTCTGATCTCACATGTTCCAAAGCCTGTTCTTTGAAGCGCCACTTTCATTGTCCTGGGAAGACGGCTCGAAGTCCTAAAGTATAACTTTAGTAAGTGATTTTTAGCTGTTTCTAACCTCATCTCTACTTGGCAAAGGTATTGTAGAGCTGGTAAAGAAGGAACCCTAATACTACAGATAAGAGTATGAAACAAGGGAACACCCAAGAGGTTCCAGGTGAATTTAGCTCTGATGCAGGAGGATCTTGTTAATTCCTCATAACATCAACTACACCGACCCCACAGAGCCATTTGATTTCTCTGCTCCTCACTCACAGCCGGTTCCCCAGCGCTGCAGGTACTGACAGACTGTGGCTCCTTGGTTGCGGTGCTGGACCTGCTGTGCCTAGCCTGTTGAGCCCCGCAGGACCTGGGGCGCTACGGAGCAGGTGCAAAAGCTGGGGAGGCATTTGGGCCTGGCACAGCTGGCACAAAGCCGGATCTCAAAAACCCAGCTTGATCCAGGCTAACTCTGTGCTGGGTGTTTCTGCTCCTTTCCACCTCCCAGCACTTCTGGTTGTGGGAATGTGGTGCTGAAATACCTGAGCTGCCTCGGGATGGAGCCAGCTAGGTTCTTACAAAAGCAGATGTACTCTTTCCAGAGCAGAGCTGGCCCTAGAAAGAGTGTGTGCCTGAGCTAATAAATCATATTAGACCCAAGCTGGCTTTTCATCCATGGCCCGGACAATCTGACCACAGATAAATTAAGTCTGACTGTATGGTGTTTACCATACCATCTTGAGACCTCAGAAATTTTGATGGTATTTATCACTATAAAATTCCTCTGAAGCAGAGAAGCATCAGCATCCTCAGTTTGCAAATAGAAGACTGTTACAAAGAGGCTAAATAACTTGCCTGAAATCAAAAGGGAGGTATGCGACAGATCCTGAGTTTCCCAAGCTTTCAGACAGTGCTGTAACCCCTGGGCTGCCCTTCTTTACGGTTATCTGCTGTACAGTAGTAGTACTATACTATTTTAACCACCAGTATGAAATGTAAAGATCTTTCAAAGTCACATTACAATATATAAGAATATCTTCTGATGTCAAATCTTTATTTATCTTAACTGTTGTTATGGGGTTACAGAGTATGAGATCCCACTGTGCTACACAGAGCACCTCATACCTTTCAATGTTGTCATAATCTAAGAATTACAGAGACGGGACCCCTCAACTAATTAACACAGACCTAAGTGCTAGGTCAGTCAAGGTCATTCTAGTTCAGTGTCAGTGCTCTCCAAGTGAATTAGTGCAAAAAATAAGGCATGTGTATATGTGGTTTGTGGTCTTTATTTTCCCCAATCTACTTACACAGTGAAACTTGCCAAAGGAGATATATATATATATATATAACTTGTTGCAACAGAGGCCGTATTTTATTTTAGTGGAGGATGTTTACAAACAACCAGAGTTCTCCAAGATGGGTAGTCCTCATATCCACTTTAACTTCATGTGACAGATTCTGTGCCACAGACAGCTGAGACTGAGACTTTTTGTACTCGCAGCATCTTTGGAGTACATGGTTATTATTTTCTGATGCAGAAATAAAAATTGTACCACTACCCCGCAGATCCTCCCAAGCTGCAATGCAAGGGAGAGAGAGATCAGGCTACACGAGGAAGGGGAAATCAAACAGAAGTGTTAACTACACCTTTGTGAGGACTCCAGCTGCTGATCTCTTCACTGTTTTCAGGTCTACAAACCCATAGTCATGGGGCTTTGAGTCTACAACAGTTACCTGGAGATGAGTCTCAGAGGCCTTTGTGTAAACAGTGATATCAGGACCTCCCCACTAATACAACTCCGTTTCTGGATGTGTCTGAAATATATAAAAGTATAACTGGACTTTCAGAAAGGTGCCCTGCTGACACTGAAGACAACTGAGGTCTCTCAAAGTGTAGCACTGGGTTTCAGGGGAAACGGGTCTCAGACATTTCCCCATTTCTTAAGGAAGGATAGCCTGTCACCCTTCTCCAGCCTGGGCTCCTTTGAAGGTCTCCCAGACCTGGAAAATAAATGCAAGGAAAGTATCTCCAAGTGAAATTCCTAGCCTTTGAGAGCAGGAGTAAGCCTCAACGCTGAGTTTTTCCCGTATGCAATGGGGAGGCAGTAGTCCAGGTGGGAGCCAGCTCTGCAGAGGAAGCCTGCAGTCGATGGTTCAGGAGCTGGCTGGCAGTTCAACATCCAGTTTGAGCCAGGCAGGCTAGGCCACCCACAGGCAGCCCACATACTACCTGCCAGCACTAGCCATGGGCTAGCATCCTATCATGCCATGTAAGTAGAGGACATAGCTACTTTCTCAGGACTGCTTGATGTGGTTTACATCAAGAGACAGCTGACAGGGAACATCAGACAGTGAGACACTGTTGGTCTGTAACAGGCAGGCTGCTGAGCTGGAGTGGCATTTTCAAGACTTCGGTAGGAAACACAGCTATGATGGCTTTAAAGGAATATAATTAATTTTTTTAAAGTATTTATCAAGAGCTCTTCCTAAGCATGATGGGCTGTTAAGGAGACAGTATGAAAGCACTTGCATGAAAGATCCAGAATTTGAGTGATACAGACCTGCATCCCGGATCAAATGGTGATTGGTGGTAAACTCTCAGTATTGCATGAGGTATGACAGGCAAGAAGCGCTTTCAAAGAGAAGACAAGCAGCTTATACTTCCTATTATGAGGAAGAATCAGTGGAAGTATGCAAGAAAAAGAGCATTACAATCAAAGTTGATGGCCAAGAACACAACACTAGATAGACAGCAGGCTAAACTGGATTTAAATTCACAGAATACAATGTTGCAAAAAGCAAGATATTTGGCAATAAGGATCTGGATAATTGTTTTGACACTACGATGGATGGAAAATTAATGTTTTAAAATAGGCTGCATGGAAAGAATTTTCTTTCTAGATATAGACTAAATAAAGTTTGGTTGTCAAATCTGCAGGTAAGCCTCGGATGATGACTAGCCAACATTACAGAAATAATATCTGAATTTGTGTCTTCAGAGAAGACTACCCAGAGATAGAGGGTAGAAGGAGGAAAGAAGAGATACATTGAAGAGACTAGTCAGTCCCTGTCAGGCAGCTGGAAGGTGGATGAGGATCACCAGCATATCCCCTTTGGGTGAGCTTCTGAAGGAATGATAACAGGAAAAAAAGGCTGAGGAGAACAAGAAGAACGACAGAGCTAATGGAGGACAAGAATTCAAGCACATAGCTAGCTGTTTATGATGGTCGATAAATTGAGAAGAATGAAGGTAACTTTGAGATATGATTAAGAAAAAGTCATTAAATATTTTGGGAAGAATGGTGTCAGTGGCTCAGAAGCTGAATCAGAGTCTGCAGAGCCCAGAACATGTTTACAGTCAGAGGGAAAAGAGTCAGGGGGCCTGAGAGGTTAAAGAGCAGAGGAAGGAAAAGTACTGGGATGGGTTCTGAAGGATGTGGTAGACCTTTGTGTCTGTAGTCCCACTGAAATCAACAGAGAGGAACTCATTGTAGGCATGGCACTGGGTGCGTACCATCGTGCAGCACTGGGGCACTAATGAACACTGCATGCATTCTAGGGGGGACTTTGTCGAAGTGAGGAACTGGGAAAATCATCTGAGCAAAAGTATGTTCGATGAACATGGTCATAGAAAGAATGCATTAGTCAAGACCCAAAAAGGTGATGTGGCAATGATTGAAATACCAAATGATGAGAGTGTGGGCTACAGCTTTAGCTGTGGGGATAGCTAGGAAGGGGTGTATTTTAGATAAGTTATGCAAAAGTCTCAGCAGCTAAATTAATGCACTTGAACACTGCTGAGATGATTCATTATACACTGTTCTGAAATCTGAACGAGAGTTCTGTTCATTGAAAATTCAGTTTTATGTGTTGTGTTCCACAGAGTTTTCACTGACTGTAAAAGATCTTACCTGCTACACTTCGTCTGTATTAAAGCCAGAGTGCTGCTGCTTTTGCAATATAAAGTAATTGAACCTTTCCATTCTTCACTGGGCTCCATAGGATGTGATCTGTAAGTATCCTAACTTCATCACATAGCAGACAGAGATCTTAAAATGAACAATACCAAAGTTTATTTTAAAAGAAATTTCTCCATATTCCTATAGTTGGGTGACTCATCTCCACACTGAAGTCATGGTCTTTCCTAAGACCAGAGTCTCAGCAATAATATGTAAGGCTACATAGCTTTACACTGAAGTAGAGGAGATGGGATGTATCTTTATTTTCAGTGAAAGAAATGAGTGATCCTGATGAGCTTTACATCTAAACTTCAAAAAGAAATAAATTTATACAGAACCCAGCTTCCAACTCTTTATTTCCAAGTCAATCTTTGACTCCTTTAAATTCTTAAAATGCACTTAATTAATTAATTCTTCAAAATGTGTTCTAAAATAATAAATAACATACTGGAATATTATGCCCAGTTTTGGGACTCCCAAAACCAGAGCAAGACCACTGGAGGGCCACCAAGGAGTTTAGGGGCTGGAGCACTAGCCCTGTGGGGAAAGGCTGAGGGAGCTGGGCTTGTTTGTCCTGAAGAGGTGGTTTTGGGGAGATCTAATGGCTCCTTCCCATACCTACGAGGAGGTTAATGAGCAGGTGGAGCCAGGATCCTTACAGAGGTCATGTACTGAAACAGGAGAGGTTCGCAGTGGGTATAAAGAAAATAATTTTCCCTGATGGGAAGGATGAATAAGCACTGGAAGAGGTTTGCCCAGAGAAGCTGTGGACTCGCCTTCCTTGGACAAGGCCTTGAGCAACCAGGTCTGAACTCTGCTGACCTTGCTTTTAGCAGGAGGTTGTACTAGGGACCTCCCAAGGTCCCTGCCAACCTGGATGATTTGGCAACCCTATAAAAACCATGAGCTCCCAAAATAGGGTGAGAAGACTGCCCCGTGCACTTTTCAGACACCCACGTAGCTTCCCTTCAAACCCTACCTGGCCACCTGGTATCTCTGCAACATACACAGTGCACAAAAACCCAAACTCTTATAAAATTGTCTCTGGTTTGAAGCAATAAAATGATTGAAGCAATCATTCTATGTTTAATTTTAAGCTACAATGATTTTTAAAAATTATTTTATGTGTAAAGCCAGTGAAGCAAAAGTATCCCGAATTCTTCTGTTGGGCTACAGAGATTTCAATATTCTCTGTAGCAAAACTAGGCTAATTTAAAAAAATGTGTTGCCTCAGCAAAAATACCCAACGCATTATGGAGGAAGACTGTAGATATTAGGAGACTGTGATTAGAAGCAAATCCAACTAAATTCTCTTACATATTGAGTAGGGGATCAAAGATCGTCTTCCTTCTGACTCTCCTCCCTCTCTGAAACACGATCAAACTCCTCAGTTTTTGACCTGTTTGTGCAGGCTTTGCACATGCAACACTTGCAGCAGTATCCATGAGCATTTTGCCTGAAGAAGAACAAATTCATTAAAGCTGTGTTTTCATTAAGGGCTCGTGGAAGCAAATGGAAAGAAGGGGTTAATATCTCTAAAATAACTTTTGTAGCTCTCTTGAGTTTAATTTCCAGTTCCTTCTGTAAAAAAAAAAAAAAAAAAAAAACAGAAAAAGTAATAAGCAAAATGTGCTCTAAATTATGTGTATCCACCTCTCCCAGTCTGGACTGGCACAAGACAACCAGTTCCTGCCTGCCAGCTGTGGACACCATATTTCTCTCAGCGTGTGCAAGAGCCAGTGTGCTCGTGTGTGGATATCGCATTCTGAAGGTGAGAGTTCAAATTCCAGCTTGGCAGCTGCAGATAATCCACTTCTTTTGGAGAATGGTGATTTCAGTTTGCCAGCATATAGATCAGAAAATTACTAAAATTTAATGTATACCAAGCCAGTTCAGGCTTTCTGTTTTGCAACACTTTTCATCGCACTCTAACTATGAGTAGATGCTTGCAACATGTATATATGAGTTTAAATTTGCTCTAATATGGCCTCAGAAAAATGGCTTCACATGGAACTGTGGAATTCAAAGACAAAATGTGAACTGGTTTTTACATAGTTTTTTACATACTTTTACAAAGATTTTACATCTTCTGCCCTAAGCTTTATGCAATCACTGCTTTATCTCTCATACACATACAAACCCACCCACACAAGATCATAGAGTAACTGAGTTTGGAAGGGACCTTGGAAGATCGTCAGTCTAACCTCTTGCTCAAAGCAGAGCTAACTTCAGAGTTAGGTCAGGTTGCTGAGGGCCTTGTCCAGCTGAGTTTTGAAAATGTTCAAGACGGAAGATTCCACAGCCTCTCTGGGTGGCCTCTTCCAGTGCTTTTCCACCCTCACGGTGAAAATTTTTTCCATATATCCAGAGAGAACTTTCCTCACTGCAAGCTGTGACCATTGCCCCTTGGCTTTTCTCTGTGCATCCCATCTTCTTATAAGCTCCCTTTTATATTTGAGTATATATATTTATATGTTTGTTTGACATATATATTTATATATTGAATTATATTGATATATTGCTATTATATTCTGTTTTAAATGTATGTTTCATTTTTATTTCTACTTTGCACTTCCTCTGTTTCTTTATCACTTATACATCAGATAGATAGAGAAAATATTTAAGATATTTTTTAAAAATGACATCCTTGAGATTAGCCCTATCTCTTTGAGACACCTACCTTGTTTTCGCGCTGTTTCTGTTGGTTACAGAAGGAAAGAGGAGCAAAGATGATTGGATAGCTGTAAACACAGAACCGTTACCACCATGAGCACTGATAATCGAAAGTGGCTCTCAAAATGATCCCTTATTAAGAGGGAAGTGATACAATGGAAACTTTTTAATTGAAATGCCAGAATTGGCAGATTATTTTCTTGTAACAGAAGCATTGTTCAGCATAGACATATTTTGTATTCAACATCTTGTCTGAGTTACCTTCTAATTTAGTAACTGGCTCTGGAGATGTCTTCCAAGTACAATTTAGAGACCTTTACTACTTAATGTTAATAAAGGCTAAGTGTTAAATGTTGTGATGTTAAGCACATGCTTTCTCCAGCATACCTATTTAGCAATAAAGTGATTGCAATATTTGTTGGAATATACAAGAAATATCTCTGCCAAATGATAATAAAGAAAGGAGTTTAAAAAGAATTTTGGACAGTTAAGAATCCCTAGATAAAATCCTAACAATTTGTGTAGTTAATTTACAGTGACTTTCAGAAGTAAAATTGCCTCCATTAACATAAAAGCATATGTTCAAGACACTTTCATAATCTGCAGAATATTATACTTCTCCACTGTCACATCATTGATTACCCCTTGTCTTATATATCTAACAAACAAAGCTCAGGAAAAACAAATTAGAAGAGAAGTCACGAGCATTCTCTCTGAAACACTGTCACCTCCTTTAGCCCAGCTCAGAAGAAAGCCTGGATCAGTAGATAATCCTACGCCAAAGGAGCAACAGATAGTGACACTAATAGGAGACGGGTGTATGATCTCACTGCGCTCAGGATGCCAGCCCTTGACATGTTGTTGTGACAAATATCTAAGCACAGAAATGAAGGTTTCCAATGAAAGGGCAAGAAAAGAGCTTACATTCAGTTTTGTCAGAGGAATTGCACAGATGCACCCGAGGACATATTTTCAGAATTTGAGAACCACAAAATGCAGCTTTTAATTTTCAAAAGTGCATAGACCACACTAGAATTGGGTTTTGTTTGGGCTCTATGCCCTGCTAATCACCATGGTAGCTGAATGCCAGCTTCTGCTTCATTGCAAGTTTTGGAAAGGTGTATCATACCTTTCTTTTGGGACAAAAATTTGACTCATTTCAGTCCTTATAATAAGATAGAGCTAAACCATAAGGGGGAAAAAAGTGTAAATTTAAGGTCATCATTCTTCAGAGTAAAATTAAATTAGAAAATAGGGCAGAGAAACTGTCATGTCTGCCATTTCAACAATACCCCAGGGGCTGAGAAGGGGACCGCTGGAGCCAAAAGCATGAACCACAGTACATAAGTAGCTGTAGGCTTTAACCATGCCTATCTTCTGTTGACCAGTAGAAAGCCCATAAATCACGCTCCTTAGGGACTGAAAGGTTTAAATAACTATTAAAGGACTCAATCCTGCACTGACAGAATAATACATATGATAATCTAGAAGATGTTGTCTGCTTTTAATTTCTACTTTCTTTTGGACTGTCTTTTTTTTTTTTTCTCCACTGAGCCCTTTAAAGCAGGAGAATAAGTGAGGCCGTGCCAAATGCAGATATTTCACTTTGCTTTCCCTGAACTCAACACTGAAGTTTTTATCATCACTTTAATGGATATTTTCGGATTGGTTGGACCTCAGTGATGATTTTCATTATTTAATGTCAACTTCTCTTCTTGGGGAAAATATGAAGTTTGGGTTTTTAGCCAGCATGACAATTAACAAAGGGAATATCACAAATCACATGGCTCAGTCTAAAAACAGCTACTGATCATCTGCAATGCCCTCATGACACTCCCAAATCTTCCTTCGCCCCAGTCCTGGTTTGGCCCACAGCTGGCAGCTGAATATTTTCTGACTGATAGCTGGCTTGGTGAATACAACTAATAATAACACTGGGCCCAAGTCCACTCCCCACTGTTTAGTACTTCTGGGGAACAGCATCTTGCACAGTAAGCAATTGTTGCAGTATCAAAATCCACATTTTTATCTGCCCAGCATGAGGGACGCAGAGGGATCTGGCTGGGACAGTTTCAGGCAGGGGATTTTTAAAAGTGAATTCATCTTGTGCTACTGCTGTCCCCTTATCAAAGTGTCACCTTCAAAACTTAAGATGTTTTTTTAAATATTAGGAAAAGATAAGATACCTTATCTCTTATAACACACACATATATATGGGGTAGAAACTAGGGGCTAAACCCCTGAAGAACTTTAAGGACCAATCAAGTGGAACATATTTGAATGTCTGCAACTAAATTTCAGCTGAATCGATGCACCTAAATCCAAAACAGGAATAACAATAATAAAAAACCCTCTCTTGGCTTGCTCCTCACCCTGGAGGCTTTGAACTTAGCAGCACCATTTAGCTTGATTTCAAAAGTCCTGGAGGAACAGAGCTTTGCTTCTACCTCAAACCAGCAAACGTAGAAGGCCGAGACCCTCTCTGACAGAAATGTTAGCAAACCTTAAATGTAAAACAAGCACGAAATGTGTATCAATATTTTCAGCCTATCCACCTAGCCCTGTCAGTGTGATTTATCAGACACATTCTGAGAAAATCTCTGGGAATGGTCTCCTCACAAAACACGGCTGTGGTGACTTTTTTGTTAAAGACACAGCCAGCGCCAGAACGCTCATACTACACAACAACTGAGTATTTTCCCTCATTTGCCTGATGATACCAAAACCTACATCCCTGAATGTATCCTAAGTAATTAGAAGGGGAAGGCAGGGTGGGGAGGAGATGATCTATACTATCCCTATGGCAGCTGGGCCCCTATGCAGGAAGAAAATCAGGATTTGTTAGACTAGAGAGAAGCAGGAGAAAGGAACCCACAGCCCAGGAAAGAGCCACGCTCGGATTTCTGGTTTCTACCCCCCAAAAGATATATATATATATACACATTCATCAGTTACTGCATAAAATGTTACTTGTGTCACGCTACAAAAACATCTCAGAACGGGAGGCTGAGAGCCCACAGCTATACATCTCCTTTGGAGCAATCAGCCCATGACACACTCTGTCTGCGATCAATAATGATAAAGTTGCTGCAAGTGAAGGAAGCAATGCATCTCTTGCTGGTTTCCAGTTAGGAAAACACCCAGCTACCAGTGCCTGGGTGGCAGGAGATGTGGATGTGAGCACCGAGGATAAGGACGGGTTTGAGTACCCACCTCTCACTCCCTGGCTGAGTGGCCTAGCCTGTAAATTACTGCACAGAAGAAACACATGAATTCCCAGGCTTGTTTCAAAAGAAAATGGTAAACTTTGATCTGTTCTTCGACAGAATGGCTGTAAGTAAGGGCATGTGGTGACCATATTTTTCAAAACCCTTTGCTGGTGAGGGCAGTATTTCCCTTATGGTGGCTCTTTGGAGAGCAGTAGGGACACTGTGCTGGCTCCCTAATACCTTTGATCAGGACATCATTTGCAGGCAACTGTAACCTGCACCAGGACTCCTTCAGCAGTTTCCTCAGCAGCTCCACAGAACAAACACAAGTCAGCTTTTGGGTATTTGTGAGGGAAGCAGAAGTCTCTGGTTTGCTGGCTTGCAGCCACCTGCTGTTTCATGACTTTTAAAAAAATGCCCTTCACAAGTCAAGGATGAGAAAATGGTCAGACAGGGAATCAGCACTAACTGTGTTTGCTGAGTCTCACTCACCCGTTCTGACGCATCTCAGGCAGCCCTCAGACTGTGGTGTAACACCCCGAGGCATGGAAATCACCTCATTATCCAAGCTAAAAGAAGCCCAGACCAGGATGCTTTGTATTGGTATCTGTTTCTCTAACATCTGATACAGTGATAGAGCAAAACAACTGCTTGCTGGGTCAGCCAAGGAGGCTGCTGTTCTGTAAATGTTAGGTGAACATTGCTTTGCTAACTTAGGTTAAAATTCACATTTATCACTACAGATGTTTTGTCAGATGTTTGATGCTTAAATTATGATTGTCTGCAGGGAAGGGGTGGAAAAGAAAGGCAGGGAACAGCACATAAAACCAGTGTAGCTAGATAGGTTTTTCCATGCTCTTCTTTTTGTAATAAGAAATGTTTGCCGTGTCTGTGCCTGCATGTGAATTCTCAGGATTGCCACCATGTACCTGGATGTGATCTACCTGAAGCAAAAAGCAGTGGGCACAGAAGAGGTCTAAGGCCAGACTGATAGGGTCACAACATATAGTTTTGTCAAGAAAGTCTACTTTTTGCCCAGATTGCCCACTGCCTGTTTGGAAGAGGCCTGGAGAAAAGCCAACAGTGTTGTCTGTGGAGGGGACGCAGGGCAGGAGCTATTGCCCAGCCAGCAGCTGCTGAAAGAAAGGAAAACCGCAACTCACAGCTGTAAAATCAGGTATTGTTAAAGAGGAATATGGAAAGAGGGGAAAAATTCTGAAGAGCTAATCCTAAACTTATAAGGTAGGAAGGCAGCAAATCCAGCAGTAATAGTAGCAATACAGTTGCAGCATGAAACTCCGCTGGCAAGACTTAGAGCAGACCTCTCCATATCACTGGTGGTTTTCTCACTCTCTCGCTTGCTCGCTCGCTCGCTCACTCACGTACATCATATGTCATTCTTATGTTAACGTTTCCCTCCTGAGATATGCAAACTACCTTTGAATGAAGAATGAAGATGATTACTCCAGAATCCCTCCCATTCATGTTCGTGCCCAGGGTATGACTCAGATGTTCAGAACAGGAGCAGGATACTCCTCTGTCTCCAGAGGACCCATCAGTGCCTGTAAACTTTCCTCCAGACCTTCACCAGAACTCAGCCTTCACCAGCCCTGTGTCAGATCCTGGCCACATTCATAGTGCAGTTGCTGGGACCAATTTATTTTGGACATTCCCAACTATTGGCCTTGTGCAGATGGTTTGTACCGGTGGAGATCTTGGACCTCTGTCCAAGGCAAGAGGGAGCATGTCATGCCAACCATGGAGAATACACTCCTAGCAAGTTCTGGGGCCTGACTTTAGCTCTGGTATAGCTGCATGACTGTGTCATGCTTTTTATTAAATATGGGTAAGTTGCATCATTTGGTACTGGCACATTTCCATTCAGCTGTCTCATGTACAAAGGTGATTATGACAAAATCACAGAATGGCTGAGGCCGGAAGGGACCTCTGGAGGCCATCTGCCCCAACCCCCCTGCTCAAGCAGGACCAGCCTCTCAGGAGGGAGACTCCACAAACTCTCTGGGCAACCTGTGCCAGTGTTTGACCATCCTCACAGTAAAAAAAATGGGGTTTGGTGTTCACATTGAATTGAATGTTTTTTAACTTGTGACCATTGCCTCTCACTCTGTCACTGAGCACCACTGAGAAGTCTCTTCATTCCTCTTCTTCATTCCCCTTCTTCATTCCCTCCCATCAGGTGTTTATTTATACACATGGATAAGATCCCCCTGAGCTCTCTCTTCTCCAGGCTGAACAGCCCCAGCTCTCTCAGCCTCTCCTCACATGTGAGATGCGCCTTTTGCTGGACTCACTCCAGTAAGTCCGTGTCTCTCTTGAACTGCAGAAATGAGTGGTGGTTCTCCTGAGCTGGCACAGAAAGGCCAAGTGAGGTGGACACAGGCCTGAGACTGCTTAGGAAGCCCGAGGACAAAAGATCTGGGCCTGGTTGTGGACAATCTAATCAGGCTGATACATCGTCATGAACATACAATCCCAGATCCAGCAGAACGGAGGCCATATCAAAATTACATGACAAATATTATTTTAACATCTAACCTGGTAGAGTTTGTTTATACTGGGTCAGAAATTTGGCTGAGGTAGCTGCAGCGTGTCTAATTAAATCCCAAATTGCCCGCAACTGTTTTTGCATTTGACACCGTAATACATAAAACATTGACTGAGAAGTTAATTCATTTTTATTACTTGCTTTTTCAATCTTCCAGCAAGATACTCTGGAATTGGAGAGTTTTCATAAAAGCAAGTAGTACCTTAACAGATAAAACATGCCAGAGCAGCTAATGAAAATAATCTAATATTTTCAGTTAAAAAAATACATACATATATTAAAAACCCCAAACTATGTATGTCATATATGTCCAGCATGAGACTGTGGGCATATAAGAAAAATCCTGCAATACTGTGTAAATTGTTCAAACAAATAGTAGAAGAAAATCATCCTTTGAGCCAACCACCTGAAGTTAGCAATTAGCATAGCTATGCTAAGAATGAGTCCCTTTGCAGATAACTCATAGGTCTCAGATATCATTAGCTGACACCTCAGTCAAAATAAATCCACTTTGTCCCTCTGTTTACACTGCTGGGGAGTTTTGGTTAAACCAAAACCTTTCCATAAACTGCACTGTTTTGTATACAAGGTATAGAAAGTATTTGTGTTTGGGTTACTGGGTTCTGGATTGATAGTTTGTTTCTTTAAGAAAATAGCTGATTTGTGTTGAATAAAGCACTTAAACATTCATTATAAGGGAATGACTCTCAAACTTGCTGGGGCAGACCTGCTCCAAAAATCATTCAGGATGTGTAAAAGCCACCCTGGTGCTTTCTTGAGAGGTGAGATATTGAAGTTCAAATCCTTGTTCTAAATCAGGAAAAAGAGGGACTTAAGCCTGCTGCTGAGTGTCTCAGGCATGTGCTCAGACTGTACAGCAGATATATTCCTCTTCATCTTTTCAGAGAGTTCGTCTTTTTCAGAGGTATGTTCAGAGAGTGCCCACCATGCAGGTTGGATGCTGTGTGCACGCCAGGGGAAGGAACACACCGTCAGCTCTTGCAAAGCTCAGCCTGCATGCATGAAATCGGGATTTAGCCACGTGGGGAATTCAGAAGTCTCAAGGGTTAGACTGCAGCTGTGGAAGGCACTGCAGGTTTAAATTTTGGATGTAAGCACCTGAAAGCAAAAGGAGGATTTTCTACTACTAATTCATCCTGTGGGGTTACATGGGGACATTAGCGGTGACAAATGGTGTAGTAGTTATCAAAGAGATTCCCCAATTACTGTGATCCCACTGCCTGGCTGAAGAAAGATGGATGAATACTGGCTGTTCTTACACATTTCTGTCTGTTAAACTAACACAACATAGTGTGTTAACTAACACATGTCTTCCTTCTTGTCTCTTTATCAATAGAGTGATGGTTGAAAACAAAAATTAAAAGCGAAGAAAACACCATACTCTAAGTCTCAGAGGATCTGAGTAAATGCTGCAGGAAACTTCCCATAGACTTGATGCCAGACATAAAAGTACAGTTAGCTACACTGTTCACTTGAAAGCCAGACAAACAATTTTGGGAATGCACCGTGTATCTAGGACAATATTGCTGTAGCAGCCATGGCATGTCCTTACTTTTTGATATTTACAGCAAATCCTAACATTGCTGTAGTTTGGGGGATTTTTAACACTTAAATCTGCGCTGCAAATACAATTGCAAGTGTAAGCCAGCGGGCAGTTAGTAGAGAGAGCCAGCAGTTTGGGCTTCACTGCGGGCTGTGCAAACCTGCTGAGGACATCGAGACCTTTCTGAGATGCTTAATCTGCGCTGAGTCCTGCAACATAGCACCCTCATTGGTACTGGTATCTAGATCAAGTAACTTCAGTCTGGCATGGGTACACCCTCATATGCATGGGTACATCCTCACCTCTGTTTTGTGGGGTATATCCTTAGCTCCGTGAATGCTTTAGATTGTCCAAGCCCTGTTCACACACAGCTTTTTACTAAAATTTTTACAGGCAGATCAGGTGGATCTAAAGAATAGGCTTAAGCCCCTAATTCTTCAGTGAACTTTGCGCCTTCTCCATTCGCCAGTTTGACAGATGCATCTGGAAGGGGGCTTGTGGAAGAATCCTGAAAGCAGGTTTGGGGTTGGAAGCTCCTGACTAACACAACAGCTACATTTTTAGTTCGATATTCCAGGCCATTTGACAGCATCAAGACACACGAGCCACCTATAGTGCTTGGAACAACCTTGCTCTGTAATTTTTTATCCTCATTTTAGATCAATATAGCAATAATAAACTGATTCTTATGGTTCCTGGCAGGCTCCCCCAGTATGAGAAGTATTCTCTCCCTTGTGTAAGCAAAGGATCGTTCAGCCAGACTTCTCCTCTAGCTCTGGGAGGTTTGGACTGTGGCGACTCCTTGCTCTTGGACATCCCCACATCGTGTTACTTATTTGTGGCATTTTGTACAAGAGCTCCTATGCAAATTATAGCTTGGAGCCTTTGTCCGATGGATAGCGAGAGCTGCAGTGTGCCGTTCCCCCAGTGGCAAGCCTGCTTCGGTGTCACTTAATAAATCACCATTCCAAACACAAGAGAAAAAATATAAGTATGTTGGAAATTTAAAATTGGATCTTTTCTGTCATTCTTCTCTCATCACAAATAAACCAGAAAGAAAAGAAAGACGCTTGTGGTACTAGAAGCCTTTGGATTGTTATAACTACTAACCAAAACCTCCCATAAGCTGCCAACCAGACTACTTTCCTCAAGCTTATTATTCCATTTCTGTTTCTGCCATTTAACTCCTCAACTGTAATATTTCCATGCAAACAGCACGGTGTGCCCAAAATATCTTATCTTACATTAGAGAGAAAACAAAATTTTTCGGGGAGGACACTGTATCTCTTTTGCCCCATATGGCTGCAACTATGCAAAACCAAAATGGTTTCTCTCTTGGCAGGCAGGCAGGATTCCTAATGAGCCAACACACAGAAAACAGATAAAATTAAGAGACAAACACCAGAGCCTATTTTATCCTCTTTCTTTTCCCATCATGCTTTGTCCAGCTCTTACATCCCTGTTATTACCACTAACTACAGCCAACAGATATTTAGAAATTACATTTCAACCAATGTCATTGGCTGACGAGCCCTGTACATTGATGCAAATTTAACACTTCTCCCCCATATTCATGGCTATCAAGAATTTTTATTTTGTCCGTATCTCTGCTCTAATTTCCTCCTAACTTTGCCTAGTACTTTTTGATTCTTCTTATCTGACAGCTTCTTTTCGCTCTCTTTTCCATAACATGCTTCATGTTGTTTCACACTGTCTTTGTACTTTCCCCAGGCTTCTCCTCCACTTGCTATGTCCTGTCTCTTTGGACATCCCTTTCAAACACTCTTCTGGTGTGGAGGCTTCCCCCATGCCTTCCCTTCACATCCTTTATCTTTACTCCCTCATACGTGTCCATAATAATTCCCCAGTTTGAGAATGATACAGGTGGAAAAACCCACGGGGGGCAAATACTGCATGTCAGATTCCCCGCTGCTCTGGAACCAGCAATTTTGATTGCATCCTGCACAAATGGATGGATACCGTTAGTTAAATAGATGGATTCTGCCAGCTGATAGATATCCTTTTATATCCTATTTACTTTTCTCACAAGTGTAGAGTTAACACATAGAGGGGGTGAAAGAGGGGAAGGCTGTGTTGGCTCTCTCCACAGGATCAACTCATAACCTGTAGAGCAAGTGAAGATCAAGAGAATGTGGTGGGGTACTGGAATATGTGGGCTTAAACTAAAACAATCTATACCTCTCTGTGGCTCCCTCTGCCTACATGTTCAACAGTCCCACTGAGTCTGGCTCTATACATGAGTAAAGCACATATATGATGGCCCATTAATAATGTTTAATATATAATTTTGCTTTTTTTTCTCCCAGGAAAAAATTCTGGTATTTTATCAGCTTTCAGTTCTGCTGACTTCTAACAAGCCTTTTTGGGGATTTTTTTTTTCTGAGCTGGTTTTGGTGGTGAGTAGGAGTGAAGAAAGAAATTCAATAAGCCTGCAGGCAATTGCTGTACTGGCAGTGTGCATTGCTTTTCATTTTGGAATTGGCATGAAGGCCCTCCAAGTAACACAAGCTCTCCTTTTTGACAGAATTGACAGATAAATTATATAACAAGATGCAGTCAGATAGTTTTTTGGGGGGATAAGGATTGAGTGAAGTCAAAATGGAAAGCTCATTTCACATCAGGGGTATTCCTTCACTGTACTATTAAAATAAAGCACCTTTGATCCAAAAGGCTCCTATGGCATTTCACAAAATGTAGCCAAGATTTGAAATGACGTGGCTGTCTAAATTAGGTTCCTCAATCTATAGTTGGACATACCAGTAATAACTCGATAATCACAAGTGTTTGACCTCTCACAAATTCTGTTTACTTGGCGGCACAGGGACACTGCAAATTAATAGTACCTTTAAACTGTGCAAGTAATTTTAGCTGAAACTGTATATTCTTTGAAAACACTGATTGAATTTGTACAAGAAAATAATATCTAACCATGTTGAAAGCCAAAATAGATGAGTGTTCTTGTTTCTTCTGACTTAATTTGAACCTCCTGGAGCCCCACAGAAAATCTTTGACATTTCCCATTCTTGGTAACACTTGCTTTATATTCAAATCATACAACATATTGGGCTATATTTTTCATACTAATAATTTCCAATAACCATTTTCAAAGCTTTGGAAGCTGTCTGCCCTGAGTGAGTTTCAGATCCTTTGGGAGATTTATAAGGCAGTATGAAGTGAGGAATGGACAGGAAAAGAAATTGAAAAAGCCTTTTCCTACATACACAGTAAGAAAGGCACGGCACTAAACAAATAGTCCTAGTTAGGTCAAAAATAAACCTGCAGAAAAGAAATAAACAGGTTGCTCTCTATTCTATATACTGGTCACAACTCAAAATTTCCTGTATTACAAACAAAATTTCTTTGTTCTTTTCCAAAAATCATTAGGAAATAGGCTTTTACATCAAGGAAATCATACAACACAAGGTTCATATAAGTGAGAAGGATGAACTGCAGTTTTATGTAGGATAAACTCTTACTGTCTAAATGTCCTCATCTTTTTGCCTCTTCAAAAATACATCAATCTGGCATCATGGGAGGAAAAATGCTCCTTAAAGCAGTAGAAATAGGGAGGAAAACCCCAAATTAATTATCATCTGAACAATTATTATCAAATAACACATTGCAGTTCTGTGGCCCCCACTGTACAAGGATGTGAAAACATACTGAAATAATTAAATTTATTAACATCCCAATACTCCAAAAAGGTACTTTAATTTCTAATTCCTAAGTGCAGATACAAAGATTACGTGCTTCTTTTTTGTGAGATCAAACAAGAATCACCTGATCAGCACGTGGCTCAGGGGCTGGTGCCATCGGCGGAGTTTTGGCTTTTTTGATCATGGGGAGGTTTACACGGCACCGGGCCTGCTGGCGACAGATGGAGTCCAGCTGTCTCACAGGGGGAAAAGGATCATTGCTCATGAATTGGCGGGGCTCATTGAGAGGGCTTTAAACTAGGTTCGAAGGGGGAAGGGGATAAAACCAGGCTCACTAGAGATGAGCCTAGGGGTGGCATGCCGATGCTGGGGGCGAAATCGATAGCCCAGCTCAAGTGCATCTACACCAATGCACGCAGCATGGGCGGCAAGCAGGAGGAGCTGGAAGCCATTGTGCAGCAGGAGAGATATGACTTAGTCGCCATCACAGAAACATGGTGGGGTGACTC
>NW_008824676.1:7100517-7104469 GCF_000699105.1 Pygoscelis adeliae
ACATGAGCCGACAGTGTGCCCAGGCGGCCAAGAAGGCCAACGGCATCCTGGCCTGTATCAGAAATAGTGTGGCCAGCAGGAGCAGGGAAGTGATAGTGCCCCTGTACTCAGCACTGGTGCGGCCGCCCCTCGAATACTGTGTTCAGTTTTGGGCCCCTCACTACAAGAAGGATGTTGAGATGTTGGAACGTGTCCAGAGAAGGGCAACGAGGCTGGTGAGGGGTCTGGAGAACAAGTCTGATGAGGAGCGGCTGAGGGAACTGGGGTTGTTTAGCCTGGAGAAAAGGAGGCTGAGGGGAGACCTCATCGCTCTCTACAACTACCTGAAAGGAGGTTGTAGCGAGGTGGGTGTCGGTCTCTTCTCCCAAGTAACTAGTGATAGGACGAGAGGAAATGGCCTCAAGTTGCGCCAGGGGAGGTTTAGATTGGACGTGAGGAAAAATGTCTTCACTGAAAGAGTAGTTAAACATTGGAACAGGCTGCCCAGGGAAGTGGTTGAGTCACCATCCCTGGAGGTATTTAAAAGACGTGTAGATGTGGTGCTTAGGGACATGGTTTAGTGGGCATGGTGGTGTTGGGTTGACGGTTGGACTTGATGGTCTTAGAGGTCTTTGCCAACCTTAATGATTCTATGATTCTATGATTCTAAGAAATCTGTGTCTAAGCCACGTGTAGAATCTTAATCCTTCCACAACCAGCCTCATCATTCAGTCATAAGGTCGATACCTCTACACATTCAATAAATGGCTCTTTGGCACAGCACAATTTTTCCTTAAATACCATAACCTCTGATCACTGAGGGACAACAATTAAGTGTTCCCAACATGGGTATAAAAAGATAGTTGTCCTAAACAGTTGCTTCCACATACCCTGCCCAGGGTCATTATTAGAGGAATATAATCTGCACGTTCCCACCTCTTAAAAACTCACGTAGTGCAGCTTCCAGCCCGTGGCTGTTTCAGCCAAGCCAGCCGTAGCTGAGCAGCATGGCCACCACCTTCCCACGCTTCCATTGCAGCCTGTGCAAGCTCTCACAAGCATCCAGGTTTTTTTTTTATATATGACAAATTCTTCCATGCACATTGGATGTTCACTGCAACAAGAAGTTCGACCTACTGAAACAGGCTGAAACTTTTATGTTGTTTTCATTAAAATTTCTCTTCATAGCCAATTTAGTATATTCAGGGTTGGTTAGCTGCAGGAAGACAAGCTCCAACATCACGATTATCTAATTCACACACGTTTTCAAAATCCTTAAGCTATGGAATATGTTTACACTGCATTATGATTTCACCTGATACTAAAGTTCAAATTTGTCCAGCGGCCATAATGCATATACAAATGCAAACCGTCACATAGAAGGTATTTTGGGACAGTGGATGGAGAAGTTTAGTCCATACCATCAGCGCAGCGTGGATGGGTGAATTGTGCTGTGGCTGGTCTAGTCTGCTACCATGGAGCCTACTCTTTCAGAAGGGGAAATAGGGATTGTATGTAGCCTGAATTCAGAATGCTCTCCTATCACTGAGGATGCACTGAGCAAGAAAGAAATATAGTACTTAGGAAGATGTGTGTGGAGTGGAGTCAAGGAAGATGCTAAGAAACCACAGCCATCCTCTACTTGAACAACTTAATGTGAGGATCTTCGGATAGCTGTAAATCTATGATGGCTTTGCTCTTTGCAAAGCATTGCTCATTCTCATACAAAATGAAAACATTTATTAGGAGGCTTGCAGTTTTGCATTTTCACATCTTTAAATTATAGTTTATTTAATCAGGACTGCATTATACAAGTAAAGCAAAAAGTTATTTTACAGCCTGTCAGCTGGCTACTCAGTCATGGTAATGAATTAAGTTTCACAACTCTGCTCCTCTTGCCAGTTGTCATCCTTTCTAAGGATACTGAATTCATGAATGCAGCTGCAGGGAGCTCACACATGCATCTCCTGTATAGTTTACTGGGAGTCTGTTCTTGGTACTAACCACCATACCATGCTGTTACCCACTGGCCTCAGAAGTCTTTGCTGCATTATTTTGCTATAAGGCAGTAGGTATCTATCCGTTGCCATCTTGTTTGTTTACAAAGATAGTACATACACCAAATCCTCTGCTGACAGCTACAAAAGGATCAAGGAAAGCCAAGCCCACTTTTCAGCAACACTGCGCTCTCAGTGCTTTCCGCTGACCTCCTCCATTCACTTATTCCCGGCTCTGACTTACTATTCCAGCAGTCAGTGCTTTTTGTTGGCACAGCACAGTCTTGGGCCATAAAACCTAGTGACCACTTGGAGTAGAGAATAGTATGTCTGCCTTTCCAAGCTGCAGGTGGGATTTTGTTTAAACCTTTATTTTAATGTACAGACATCTGATTTTGCTTTCCTCTTGGATATTAAAGGTTACGTAATTAATTATCAGCTAATCACAGGGAAGATTAGGAGTTCCTCGCACCATTCTTGCACTTGTACGTGCTATAAAAGGAGCCCATTACCAGAAGCAGCACTGTTCCCTTTACCACTACCCTCTTCTAATTAAAAATCCTTGAATGGCTTTTGCAGGCTTAATTTCTGATGGTATTTCTACAATAGGAATTGAGAAAACATTTTTGAAACTATTAAAAATTTTATTGAAAAACTGACAAACATGACAACACATCTTCTTTAAATAAGATTAGAAATGAAACATTTTAACCCCCAGAGAATCATAGCTTTACATGTTACACTTGTTTAAAGGGAAAACTACAATCTTTATTTTCTACAAAAGAAGGAAAACTTGACAATATAACATTATAACTGCTCAACAATTTTACCAAAAAAATAAACCAACTTCATTCAAGAGTCCTTGCAGCAGGGGAAGTGCAGGATTTCCCCCATTTTCCACCTTTCTTCCCCTCCTCCCTTCCAAAAAAAAGGAAAGAGAGGAAAGTCTTAAAATGGTCTTCCTCTCCCCTTTCCAAGGGCTTCTTTTCACAGTTACTACAAATATTTTTATAAAAGCAAAGCTAAAACAACAGGCACAAAGTGGATCTTATCTTCATTTAATTTAAAGAGGAGAACAACTATTCTTGGATGTTTATAAAATACTGCTACTAATGAGATTGCTAAAGCTTAGTCAATGGAAAGTTATGACTGAATTTGCAACTGTCATGCTTGAAGTAAGTTTCATCTACTGTCAACCTATTGCAAACACATGCTCTGGCCAGCTTCATCCTTCGGCTGAGAACATGTTTTGCCTTCCCTCTTTTGCTCTCCCCTCCCTGTGTAATTCAATCATAACTCAGTTACTTTGTGAAGACCTCCTAGATTCACCACGTGAGGAAGACAGTGTGTTATCAACACCCATGGCGACAAGCTCTGCTGAGCACGCATTTACCCATAAGGAAAAGCCATTTGGCGATGTTGTGGTTTAAGCCGGCAGGCAGCTAAACACCACACAGCCGTTCGCTCACTCTCCCCCCACACCCAGAGAGATGGGGGAGAGAATCGGGGCGGGGGGAAGTAAAATTTATGGGTTGAGATAAAGACAGTTTAATAGGACAGAAAAGGAAGGAAAAATAAAAAAAAAAATAATAAGGATAGAATCATAGAATCATTAAGGTTGGCAAAGACCTCTAAGGTCATCGAGTCCAACCGTCAACCCAACACCACCATGCCCACTAAACCATGTCCCTAAGCGCCTCATCTACACGTCTTTTAAATACGTCCAGGGATGGTGACTCAACCACTTCCCTGGGCAGCCTGGTCCAATCTTCAACCATTCTTCCAGTAAAGACATTTTTCCTCACGTCCAATCTAAACCTCCCCTGGCGCAACTTGAGGCCATTTCCTCTCGTCCTATCACTAGTTCCTTGGGAGAAGAGACCGACCCCCACCTTGCTACAACCTCCTTTCAGGTAGTTGTAGAGAACAATGAGGTCTCCCCTCAGCCTCCTTTTCTCCAGGCTAAACAACCCCAG
>NW_008824676.1:7104812-7135645 GCF_000699105.1 Pygoscelis adeliae
TACATGCCAATGGGACTTTTAATTTTCCTGTGGTATTTCCAAAATTCATCTCTTATTTGCTGTTTTTGGATTTCCCAGGGATTTGGTAAATGTACCATTTCTGAGAACTGGCTGCAGTTTTTTAACTGAGAGCCACGTGAAATTTACTGATTCATTTACTAAAGGAGTGTAATGCATGTGAATGCATATTTGAAAATTCATGACCCTTTTGTGCTAGAAATACAAATAATATAAATAATATAGTCCAACTTTGTAGCTCTTGGTTTTATGATAGTGTTGTGGTTTAACCTGGCAGGCAGCTAACCACCACACAGCAGTGGGTGGTGCCCACTCCCTGCCCCCCAGTGTGATGGGGGAGAGAATCAGGAAAAAAAAGGTAAAATTTGTGGGTTGAGATAAAGACAGTATAATAGGACAGAAAAGGAAGGGAAAGTAATAATAGTAATCATAAAAGAATATACAAAATAAATTATGCACAATGCAGTTGCTCACCACCCGCTGACCGATGCCCAGCCAGTTCCCGAGCAGTGGTCCCCGCCCCCTGGCCAACTCCCCCCCAGTTTATATACTGAGCATGGCATCATATGGTATGGAATATCCCTTTGGGTGACCAGTTTGGGTCAGCTGTCCTGGCTGTGCCCCCTCCCAGCTTCTCGCTGGCAGGGCATGAGAAGCTGAGAAGTTCTTGACTAGCGTAAGCACTGCTTAGCAACAACTACAACATCAGTGTGTTATCAACATTATTCTCATACTAAATCCAAAACACAGCACTGTACCAGCTACTAGGAAGAAAATTAACTGTATCCCAGCCGAAACCAGGACAGGTGAGCATCAGCAGGGGTAGGGCAGAGTGCCGTTACAGCATGAGGGGGCTCCTACTTCGAGATTTAGGTTCAATGAAGTTTTCCTCTCTGCATAGCAGTGCTGGCACATACAGAAGAAAATTAGGGGACTAAATTCTCACAGGGCCACTGAAAGCACACAGTAGGTGTACTGCACCGAGTCACCTGGACCTAAAGCCCTTCATAGCCTACAGGATATCAACATTTTGAATGAGGCATTCCCCTTTCACCCATCAAAACCAGGTGAGATCTATGCAATTAAGAGAATGATTTTAGCAACGTTACCCTAATAGCATAACAGCAGATGGACTTCAGCACACATGCACTCCTCTCCAATCATATAACCATCTCACAGGTTTTTTTCTTTTAAAGAGCAACATGAACTTTTTCACAACTTCTCCTAGGCAGAGATGTGAGGTGACTGACAGAACTAATACAAATAAATAGTTTGTTTGAAAACCCCTTTCATCTGAAATCAGAATTTCAGAAAATCTGAAACATTACTTACAATATACTTGCAGGTACCTGACATATCACCAGTGAATATAGTCTGCTCTGAATTTTACATCATTTTTTATGATTTCTATTTTAGTGAACTGACTAGCAAATGTCTCTTCTGGAAAGTGATATGAATTCTCATTTTGAACTCCTGTTCTCAAGCCCACCTGACTGTATACTTAAATCAGTGGTTTCAGTGATCGCTGCACCAGGATTCAAATGCTAGTGCAAAACCAAGACACTCCTCACCCACCACCCCCCTCCAAAAAATAAAAATCAACCCACAAACGCATTAGTTTTACATCTACAGCAACTTGAATAAACTTCACCCTTCGAGCTTCCTAAAAAGGACCAAAAAGAAAAAAGTCACAATCATTTACTGCATGTGAATGTAGTAAAAGTGTTGATTTTTTGTGAGCTGGGCTCAACCTTTTAATGGGGGACCCTTGAGACATACGGTAGCTTGTTGATGGAGGAATTCAAGTATGGGGATGACAAAAAATATTTTGATGCACAACACATTGACAGAAGGTACTGTAATCATTTTGAACTGAAGTTTTCCTTGAAGGCTTACACAAGGAAAAAATTCTCAAGCCTCAAAACTGTTCATGTAACTGATGTTTCACTCAGTATCTCAGGGAAACTACCAAGCATTTAAGCAATGCTGTAACCTGCATATACCTTTTCTACGCGTGCACACCTGATAGATGAAAGGTCACAAAAAACAGAATGGAAAGCTATGATAGCACAGTATTGTGCTCCTGAGATGAGATGATTTTAAAACTAAGTAAATTCTTCCTGTCAAAAGGAAAGCTGGATGTGGGCCATTTCCCTGCTGTTTACAAAAAAACTCCAATTTTATCTCACTTAAAAATTCTTTAATTATTACACAACAGCACTTTTGTGATTGTGTCAAACAGGGAACATGGCTATTATGCAATCTGGATTTTCTAAAGCAAGTGTTTTGGGGCTGTAATGATATAGAATGAATCTACAGTTTGCAATTTAGTCAATCTCTTGAGAAAAAACTTGAACAATAAGAAACTCAGCATAAAAAGCATGCTCAGCCTTAGGAAACTGTGCTTTCCAAAGGCAGCTTGCTAACTTCAGCTCTGATTCAGATTCTTCATCCCCATCATAGGGATCAATCCTATACATGAAGTGAATCCTTGTGCTGTAGACCAGCTTTTTTGCATTTGTGTATATAGTCCAGCAACAACCTACCTTTAACTGCTTATTTCTACCTCTTCTTAAATTCCATCTGCTAAGCCAGCACAGTTTTGACAGTCATAAGACAAAAGACAATTAAGCACAATAAAAAAAAAGTGTTTTTTATAGCTAGATCAGTTATTTGAAGGCACAAACAGTTGTGCAGCACAAGGGGTTTGGACCAGAAGAGCACTGCATGACAGCAAGAACTGGCCAAGGAGCATACACAGGAGACTAAAAGAAGCTGCTTGCAGAATCAGAGTGCCCACTGAATGTGCTAGTAACGAAAAAATAATGCTTTCTAGGAAAAAAGTTTAAAGAAACAATCATTCATTACATCCCCATCCCACATGTATCCCAGTTCTAACTATTCTTCTATAGTCCTTTATGCAATAGTAGAACAATTCTCCTTGCAACTGCCCTGTACACCTATCGCCTTCTAAGTCATGAAGGTATGATTTTTGCCCCTTCCTGCCCCCTCCCCCCCCTTTTTTACAACTGTGAGCATTACAGGATTAGACTATAGCACAATGAGAAGTTAGATTAAATCATCTGCTGGAAAACACTTCCATTACTCTGCTGTATTAAAGTATGTTTAAAAATGTTAATATGCATATTAATAAATCTAACACATTAAATAATTGAGACTGGAAAGGACCTCTGTAGGTCATCGAGTCTAACTCCCTGCTCAAAGCAAGTCTAAGTCTATCAGGATGGTCAGGTACTTATTAAGTTGAGCATCTCCAAGGGTGGAGATTCCATAACTTCTCTGGGTGACTGGTTGCAGTGCTTTATCATTTTCATAGTAAAAAAAAGTTATCTTTTTCACTACCACTTAAATCTAATTGGAATTTCCCCATGTTCCAATTTGTGTCCATTGCTCCTCATCCTGTCCCCATGCACCTTCAAGACCAGCCTTGCTGTGAATCCTCCCATTGAAGGCACTGAAGACAGCAACAAAGTCTGGTCTTAGCCTTCTTTTCTTAAGGCTGAACATTACCCAGCTTGCTCAGTTTCTCCTTTTATGCCACATGCTCTTGCCTCCTCACCATTTTGGTATCCCTCCACTGGACTTGCACCAGAGGATCAATATCTGCCTTGTATTAAGATGACCAAAGTTGGTCACAGTATTTCAGCAGTGTTCTCACAAGGGGAATAATCATTTCCATAAACCTACTGGTTCTGCTCTTTGCCAATAAAGCCCAGACAGGACACTATGGTTCTGCTATGGGCATGTCTCTTTCCACAAGGGCACCTGCTGACTTGTGTTCACCTTACTGTCCACCATATCCCCAAGTCCTTTTCTGGAAAGCTGCTTTCCATTTAGTTCATGACCCCTGCCTGCACTGCTACATGAGGTTATTCCATCCCAGATGCAGGACTTGACACTTGACTTTGCTGAACTTGAAGATGTTCCCATCAGCCAATTCCTCCAGCCTGCTGCAGTTCCCCTGAATTGCAACCCTGCCCTCCAGCATATGGACTGCTTCCCCCCACCCCCAAACTATAGTTTGGTATAGTATATACTACAGGATTAGACATGGGAGAGTAAAGATAAAATCCTGCCTTGAAAATAATTTCTAAAGAAAGACACCTGCCATCTTCATGGACAAATCAGTTCCTGTGACTGTTTCCCAAACAACATGTAGTTGCAGACAGTAAGCAGGAGGGTTGGAGAATTAAAACAACTTTCCACATGTAGATGAATTCCAGAACTTTAGGAGCAAAGAGGGAAAAAGGTACACAGTTGGAATAAGGTTAAAGTGAGGCATACATTTTTCCTCTCAACCTTAAATGCAAAGCTGTACGCAGAGGTAGTGCCTCTTCCTTTCCAATATTCACATTCACCTCATTGATCAGTCACCATACTTCACAGAACCCAAAAAAGGGATCTTGGATTTTCTGGCTTTGAGGCGCTATGATATATTCTGCAGTGTGAAAGTGCTAAGGAGACCCAGGGAAGTGTGAAACACTAGCTGAAAAACCCAGAAGCTTAAACCCCTTTAAAATGACAATAGTTGAACAATACAGGGTTTTGTTGCTTCATGTTTGCATCATGGATCTTAAGAACTTCAGATTTCAAAATAGAAGCTTTAAACCATATGCAGCTTATTAGTCAGACCTTTTGAAAGACTTTTTCCCTCGCTGAAACAAAAAGCTCTACTCCAGAAAGCTTCCAACACTGGGCAAGATTAAAAGTGAGATTTAGGACAGGAAAGATTCTGAAGCATGAACACAGAGGTTGTCTACCCAAATTATTCTGCATGTAGACTATGTTAGGTTTCATAAAAGGTGTAGGCTACACATGCCTTCGCTCTACCAAGCTTCTTCTGTGGCAAACAAAGAAAAACGTGGAAGTGCAGAAAAAGATTTTGGTTTGGCCAGATGTTCAGTGGGGATCCATTTGTTTGTACCATCCGCTTTTAATTTTTTTTAAATGCGATGATTTGCAATAGATAATAAATAATTCCCCACTTCCAAACTCAGACAGCTCAGAGCAATAGCATCCTTCAGTACAAACAAATCTAACAGAATTTACATTTTAAATTTTGCAAACTGTAGTCCAAAACGCTTCAGAACACCATTATGCTAAAAAGCCCCCATACAACATAATTAAGTATTAACTATTTAAGTTAGAGAGATGCACAGACTGTTAAAATTAGCCAATTTTATTCAAATAATGTTAGATGGAATACAATTACCTTTTCTCAAAAAAGTTACATATTTATGTGCTTTTTAGTCAAATGAAAACTTATTTCCGCCCCCTCTGCAGAAGTATTTCAATAGAAGCCAGAGTCTTGAGTAGCCCAGTTAGGTGCCTAAAAAATAAATAAATAAGGATTAGTAGAAAAGAAATTATTATATTATCTGTTGGTTACTGAAATTTATGAGAAATTATTAAAAAATTCATAATACTGATACATGGCTATGAAGTGGGAATATTGTTAGTTAGTGAAGGATACCCTATAATTTTAAAGCAAGTGTTGATATAGCAGAAATACATGCTGTAATTAAGTCGTACAGCCTGAGTCCTCCAAGCTAGTAGTTTCAAAAAGGAAAAGTTCTAGAACATTCCAAAGTAAATATAAAAATAATTTGGCAGCTATATTTTTTTTTAAAGAAAATAATATCATGCAAGTTTCACGTGACTTCTCTTTAACGGAATAAATAGTGCACCAATGCTTGTCCAACTTCCACCAATATTTCAGCCAAGCAGTGAGAAAGAAAATATTAGAAGTTTTATTTGGCTAAGTTCTTTTAATGTGTGGTTTGTTTGGTTTTTTGTTTTAAGTATGTATGGCTGGGTCCTTAGTGGACCTCAGTCATCCACCTTACACTGTTGTTCTCCCTCAAAGTTTCTCATATTGTAAGGTGGACAGAGGCAAAACCAGATATCTTGCCAACTTTCTCATTTTCACTGGTTCTACTTAAACCTCTGGCTGACCTAATTATATTCTCTAGTATTTCATGAAACAGGTTTAACAGTTACAGTTTTGCACAACTCCTCTTTCACGTTCCAGTCTCAAGCATCATTCATTCTTCTCTCAATACTATATACACACCTACAGATACTTCTTTCAAGTGGGTTGTACTCAAAGTAATATAACTACTTTCATAAACATCACCCTCCAAAATCAGCCCTTTTCAGGTGGTGAAGGAGACCATTTAAATGAAGTAAAAAAATCAAATTATGACAGTTATGCAACAAAAAAAGAATATGTCGTGATGGGGTAAGAACAAGAATCACTGTCTAATGCTCACCATAAGAAAATAAACCTTTTCCAGTTTAATTCCTAGTGTCAGAACTAGAAGTAGGTACATCTGATGAATTAAGGAATAGGTTAAGAATTATACTTAAATATATGTCACAAAAAAGATAGCTGGAATTCAGAAAAACATAACTTATACCAACCTCAGATCTACCACTCTGATTCAATTTCTTCTCAATGTTCATAGCCAGCATTTGACTACGAAAAGACAGGCTTTTGGTCTTTTCAATCACTTGTTGGTAAGGTGAGACTGCATTGTTGCCCATGACTACATGGCCCTAAAACACAGCAAAGATACAGCAAATTTAACAATCACTCAGAATGCATAAGCCTTTAATTTAATGCTCTGCTTTCAGAGCTTTCACAGATCATCTTACACACAAAATCAAAACAGAATAAATGAAGTCCGCTACACTTTATGGGCAAAGAAAAACAAACCAGCAGAAATTAGAACTTGCTGTTCCTGAATAAAGTAAAAGAAATTTAATGAAAAATTCAACAAATTCACTCCGATCCGCCTGTACAGTCTTACCAGCTTTGAATCCAATTTGGCATCTAATCGTGCATTTCGAATTAGATTGACAATCCATCTTTCCGCTTCTTCAGGAGTCATATTTAGTTTATCTGCCAACATACTAAAAGATAACAGACTTATCAAAAGGTGAAACAGAATCCCTCTGATGTTGGTAAACACGACTAGGGACTATAGAATACAAGTTAAACTAACAAAATTTGGCACAGCCCAAGACTTGTATTCAATAAATACCACACCTCTGGGAAGCATACTTTCATTTGACTGAAATGACTAAAGTTTACATACATGCACTCCTGCACGTATCGCACCCCCACTGCTTTACACTGGGACATTGTGAATAAGGAATTCACATCCTGAAGTATATACTTACTCATTCTGAACTACATCATCTTGCATTTAAATCCTGACCTGCATGATTTTTTGTATATTCCTATTAAACCTTGTCTACATGAACATTCTTTGGAAAACTGTCAATTAAGTAATCTCACCACAACACAAAACAGCAACCATCATTATAAACAGAACAACTGAATTGCTTTTATTCTTATTTCAATCCAGCCAGCAGTCAAGAAAGTTTAGACTAATTAGTCCAGGAAAGTGTTTAGCAATAAACTTCACTCTGAAGTTTCAGGAACAAGAGCCATGAGACAGTTTGGTATAGAATATGTGACAGATACACTGTGGTCAAACTTCTTGCAATTTCAAGGAGGGATGGTGAGGGAGGACAGAGAAAGGAAAATTCTTAATGAAACAAGTACTCTTGTCCTGGAATAATTCCTTCTGATAGTGTTTCCTGCGGCTTTCTAGCCAACTCCCTCAGCTTCCTGCTGGCAGTTGGCTCATACAGGACATTTGTAAACACTCATTCTTCCATCAGCTTTCAGACTAAGGTAACAGTCATGAGGTAAGGGCCACAGACATGACCAAAGCACCAGCTGGCTGTGCTGAGCTGCACAAGAGGTCAATTTCTCACCATTTTACAGGATCTTGTAAAAAAACATTTTTCTCCACCTGAAAAAGTTATTTTCCTCTTGACAATTAGCGCCAAGCAAATACTTGAATCAATTATTAGCTCGTCTACCTAGCTAGACTATCTATACACTCTTCTTAATAGTTTTCTCTTCTATATGTTCTTGATCCCTCACCCTTTTCCCAATTCCCTTTTTTGTCACAGATGAACATCAAGTGAGGTGAATAGAAAAAAAAACAAAGTAACCTAGAACACTGGACTTATTTTGCTGAAGTGAGTTCAGTGTGACACAACAAATGGGTAACAAAGTATCTGGAGCTTGGTAAAATCCAACTGCAGTAGCGACTGTTCCACTAGAACTGTTCATCTGTGGTTGACTTAGCAATTGTAAGGAGTTAAGGTGGACAAGAGAATAGAAGATATCAGGGATGTGATTTTTTGTGGAATTTTCAGTCATCTAGGCAGAATAAGATGGATATTTCAATAGGAAGAAGCTACAAATTTCTTTCCTACCTCCAAATCAGTGATGTTAAGCACGTGACTTGAAATTAAAGAAATTTCCAACTGAAAGAACATGAGGTGGGGAGTGTGTGTGTGTGTGTTAGGAAAATTCTCATATTTCTTTTAGAAGTATCAATAGGATTCAGATAAAATAACTCCTCCTCCAGATGACCACAAGAATGGCTACTACCACTACACTGGTGATTAAGCAACCTACCTTTGGGATAGAAGTGTGAAACCTCCATCCTTGGAGATAGTCAAGAATCAACTAGACAAGGCCTTAAGGAGCACAATGGAACATTGCAGTGGGTCCTGCTCAGCGTTGTAATTGTGTGCACAGGATTAAACCAGATGACTTCCAGAGGTCCCTTCCAATCTACACCACCTATATTTTGCTTTTTCCTTAACCTAAAGTCCCTGTGTACTTAGAGGGGAAGAGGGCATAAACTTCTAGAGAGTCATTCCAAGCCAGAAAAAGTGAAGTGCTTTTTATCACCTAGCAGATAATTCTACCTTTTCCTATTATGTCTAAGTTTTACTAGCTCAGCTTCTTCAGAGGTGGCCTTTTTTGAATTAAAAGTGTTATATGAACATATAGCATTATGCAGCTACATGACAGAAATGACACACTGCTGTACAGGTATTTTTTCCTGCACATGCATTTGGAAAACTTACAAATCAGAATGAAAATGACGAGATAAAATAGGGTTTTAGATCCTTTTTTACCCTAACTTCTAGCTTTGAGATTTACATGGATTTGAAGTTTGAATACAAAATAACCAGAGTTATCAAGTAACAACTATCTTAGTGAAATAAAGATATCTGTATTAAAAAAGCTAAAATGTTATCACACCTTTGACACAAAAGATAACCTTAATCCAGCACTTGTGGTAACTGGACTCCATTTTAGGGTCTCCTTGCAGGCTACACTGGAGCAGCCAGCACCACCCAAAGTGCCTGGATGTGTAACATGGAGGAGGTACTTGCCTGGTAAAGCAAGACATACAGCCAAAAAAAGCATTCTCCATCCTTCCAGAGCAAATGCACTGAAGATCTATCCTGATTACAATTATGTAACAAACACTACTCTGCTACCACACTGTTAAAATAGGTATCTAATACTCTCAAGAGATACAAGCTACAGCTTCACCCCATACATGTTTACCAGTTCAAGTAATATGACACATTCAGATTTACAAATACATATTAAACACCATTAATACTAAGGAATGGAAGCAAGAAAAGTTGTATTCTAGATTACCATTGTTTATGAAAATCCCCACTATAATCCAATAAAACTTAGTGAATTATAATGAAATAATTTTGTTAATATTTGAAGAATGCTGTCTACCATTTCAAGTTACAGGTGATTTCAAAGGGTTGCTTCCCAATGGTAGTTTCAAAAACAGTTCTTTAGATTTCTGTCCCTCTGTTTTATAAGGAGATTCACTTATTTGGGTCATGCTAGGGCAAGTGTTATTTAAGTTCTCCCTTGCTTAAAAGGCAGGTTTACTGAATTCCACACATCTTCATATATAAATAAGCCTATCTTGTACTGCACACAGAAGAAAAAAATATATAGAAAAGAATGAAGCATATTCAGCTCTTCAATTAAACACAGGTATATCAAACTAACCAAAACACATTCTGAATTAATCTATCACTCCCTATTAAACATGATATTTCAAACAGTAAACTAATTGCAGGATGATTTGGGATGTATAAATTTGAAGTTACAACTGATAAAGCAACTACATCCTTTGGAAAAGTGTCAGCTGCCTAACAGATGTACGTAGTTAAAAAAAACATTAAGTGAGCCATCTATTTTCCATTTAACATAAGGAATAGCAGATTTCCCACTAATTGTTTTCAAATTTGTTCTGAATAGTTAAACAGTACTTATCGAGCACTGTGGTACAACCAACTAGTTTTCAAGTCCAGGAATAGCAGTGGAAATCACTTGTGGACAAAGAAATGCAAGAACTATGCCTCAGTCAAATGTTTAATTAAAAGCATTTCGACTGGCTAATTTCTTCAAAAACAAGTCTGAAACGCACAAAAAAACACTTATGCACCCCACTTAATAAGCCCAAATCTAATGATTGTTACAGCTTGTGCAGAAATTTAAGGCTCATGTCCATCGTTTAAAACGCAATGACCTATTGAAAAGAATCTCATTACTGACGATTGATTCTGCATGCAATTACCTGAAGTGATACGTGGTAGGAATATCCATGTCAATCTGAAATATATGTCTCAGCTCAAAGTTTATCACTTGCCTCAGAACACGCTATAATGCTTATAAAATAAAGACACTGCTACCTATATTCATGAATCACTTACACATAACAAGGAACGCCAACTACAGTATTTTCTATCATACTTGAATTTGAAATACCACATACGGCACAAAAAATATGAATTGTAAAATAAGTAATAAACACTAAGTGACAACACCTACCATAAACCTTGATTTCTTAAGTAAGCTTGCTATTTTTGCTGTAATGAATCACTGGTATGTTACCCACAGTTTATCAGTATCTTTTGACAGAGAGACTGGAAGCATACTTAAGATACATCCTCTGGATTCTTTGCTCATTGACTGGAGCCAGATCAGAGCAGCAGACTTCTTAGAGAAAGACATCCAGTCTTCAGTCAAAAAAAACTTCAACATCTAGTTTTCAATGAAACTTGTGCTTGAGTATGTGCAGTATTGCACAGTACTAGAAATCATTTATAGGAATTAGCAAGACACTATCAGGTTTTTTTTTATTCCCCAGAAACTCATCCCTGAGAGAACTATATTCACATTTTTTCTTCCAAATACTTATTCAAGACCCCTTTATCCTTAAGTGTGCAGTACTCTGCTTAAAGTGATTTTAGATGAAGTATTAGCCCCCTTATAAAAATCAACATTAGTATGGAAAAGTTTTGTTCACAGCATCTAGTTCAGTTTACTATTATGATTATGTTTAAAACACAATACACCATAGCCGATTAAAATGCTCAAATTCACTGTTTGCCTTTTACATTGAAGTCATTATCCTTTGTATCAGCTCAAAATGGTCAAAAAAGTTTCCAAATGCATTGAAGACAAATGTTTCACCCAGTGAACAGAGGTTAAAAGAATCTTTGCCCTTTCTCCAGCTATACCTATCCACGAAAAAAAGCAATCCTTTCAATAAGCTTCCAAAACCAAGACAATTTTCTCTCAAGTCCTTTTCTTTTGAAATCAAGCAGCGTTAAATCGCTTCCTCAGAGGACCAGATGCACACATTTGCTCTGGATGCAAGCTGGTAACAAGACTCCATTGAACTTGATCGATTTAGCAGCTTTGGTTTCTGCTGTCTCAAGGATCTCTGCACTGTTCTCTACCATTGAGATTTTCATACATTCAGTTTTTCACTTCACTTTTTTCCTTTTTAAATTTAAGGGACATGGAAATATGGGCAACGGGGGCAAAGGCCAAGTGGAAAGGGATCTCAAGCATGCATAACAACATCTTCCTGCTTATTTTTTTTACAATAGAGGCATCGGAGCCGATCCATTTGAAAAGTCTGCTCTTACAAAATTAATTTGAGTAAACGACAGACATCCTTGCTAAGAACATCATTTTCTTACAGCCGGATCACTCACTTCATGCTACAGGGAATAAGATCGAGATCCATTGTTTTCTATTTAATTAATGAAAAAAGCAATACACTTCTAATAACTTTCAAAGAACGTACCTGTAAGACAGACATGGGTATCTGTATCTATCAAATACAAATAAATTTTAAGCAACTGCTGTATTCACAATTTGTATTTACTTAATATTACCACTCTGTATCAATATGTGTGGAACTGAGCTCCAAATTAAAACACCTGGACTTTGGTGACACTGGGTATGAAGTTTCCCATTAAATCCAGTAGAGATCTAACTTGACACCATGAGAAAGTTTTAGCTTCAAAGCACTGTTTGTTTGGTGGGGGTGGTAGAGAGAGGTTGTTTTAAAGTTAACCACAAGAATTCAACTTCAAGATAAGATTGTTGTAATTTAAGTATATCACATTAGAGGTCTAAAACTAGAAAAACTACCCAATTAGATTTTAGTTAATTATTTTATTTATCTGATGACTGAATGTTTTACTACTAAAGTTTACACTGTTAGTCAAACTGCCATCCATGACTGATTTTTTCAAACTGCCATATCAAGAAATTATCTTACCCAATGCTGATACATTGATGGATGCGACAAAAAGTCTCAAATATAAAGAGGCGGGCATTCTCAATGAAGTCCTCAAGGCATGCCACTAAGAAGAAATCATTCACTAGCACCTGCAAGTGTAAGGAGAAAGGGAACACTGAGAACAAACACAGAAGTAGTAATTTACTTATTGCTGTTGTTTACCAGTAAGATCAATGAACAGTTCATCTAAAAACAGTTCTTGGTATATTCCAAGATGTGGAGAAAGAGCTACAGATTTAGCAGAAGTTTTCATTGTTCTGCAGCTTACTAAATTAAAATCACATGCTGACATGATCATTGAGGTCTGACTCAAGAAGAGAACAAGGTCTACTGCTGTCATAGTTCTACTGAAGATCCCTCCAACACAAAATTTAACTCCTCCCTCATATTGTAGGATTCTTCTCTCACTCTGCAATTTGATCAGCATTCTCCTTACCATGCAAACCTGCTTCCTTAGTAGTGCAAGCGTGTCTATAAAGTTCAGATTACAAGACTACCAGCCCTATGCAGTGAAGATAAGCCTTCTGATTTACCCAATTAAGTGACTAACACTAATAAAAGGCAAGCTAAACCAGAGGCTATAAGAATTGGTACTAACGTTCAGCTATTAGAAATACTAACTTTTACACTACTCAACCTGAGTGTTAGGTATCTTTAACTGTTGACAGTAGATTAACTAAGAATTCTCCAAGAATACGGACTGAACTATCCTAATGCGATTTCACATTACTTTTCACCACTACAATTCCAGTATGTAGTATCCTTCAGAACAAAACACAAATCCAAGCTTTTCTTCAAGCACTTCTCAAACACTAATGGAAAAGCTGAAGCTCAGCCAACCACATGATTCATTTCTTGTTCTAGAACTGCTTAAATACAATTTTAAAGCTATATCCTTACCGGTAAGTCTTGTTTAAGTCTTACAGAATGAGTTGTCAACCCACCCCCCCCATGAATTAAAGGTCATCAGAAAACATTGGTAATGGAATCAAACAAATCAGCTGGCCATTGTCAATTTGAGAAATCTTTACTTAAAGGAAGAAAAGTCTTATAAATGTCGTAAGCCTTACTGTTTCACACTCTCTCAGCTTCTTTTGTGCACCATCGAAATCGAAATTAACGTACAAGCATTCAACAAACTCTGTGATAGGGTCCCTGTACGTGTAGGACTCCTGTCAAAAAAATTAGGAACAATATTAGAAATCAAGGCCACAAGGTCACTCGAGTATTCATTATAGTCTTCAAATAAAATTTAATGCTGGAAACAAGTTTAAAAAAAAATTAAGCTATATTTCACAATTCCACTTCTAAAAGCTGCATAAACGTGCTTCCCCCTGCAATAGTCTGGTTAAACAACCAGAAGTGTAGTTTCACCTTCAGCATTTAGTGCTACAATCTTTGGGTTAGAGAAGTGTCAAAGACTAGAGCTGGTTCTGCATCAAAACTCCAAATTTCTTAAACATGGTAGAACAGATAGCCTTCCTAAATTCTGATTTCAGACTAGTCCAACACCAAATCCTTCATGCTTCAAATTGAATGATCATTGATTTACACGGACAACATAGCTAACACAAATAATGCTACTTTCTACATACAAAATACTTGAACTTATTTCAGCATTACAGGAATTACTCAGCTTTCTCAACTGCAAGGCAGGAACATCACTGGATCTGTATACATCTGTGTAAATTAAGATGTAATTAAACATCTTCTGACATGTCTCTAATGCACATTTTAAGACAGCTTAACTCAATATCTGTCAATATCTGCTTTATCATACAGTAAGATCAGCAGATTAAGGGAATTACTAAGAATTTTTTTTTCTGGATCAAAGTTATTTTTCCTTCCCCAAAGAACTGTATTTACAGCCTCATTATTTAGGTTTAAAATTCAGTTTTATAGGTAAAGGTTTTTCTACATCAAAATTGTACTTGTTAACCATGTAATTGACATCCACTATTTAAAACAGTCTGGGATCGATCGCCTTTTAAATTTAGTAGAGATGAACAACAAACTGCTTACCTATTAGTTCAATACTTGCAAAGGTACTGCAAGTATTAGCAATCTCTAATTGCTAGTAGAGCAATGAGCCTACCATATGACATTTGACAAATTATTTCATTCAATGCTTTGTTTTTCTTATGTAGACAAGTCACTAGTTATCCTGTCTGATCTGCTTTCAAATCTGTAAAACCTCCACCACTTCATGATTTGATATAATGAACCATACAAAGTAAAAGAGTACTGAGAAATAAGTATCAGATATTCTAAAACCAAAGCCAGTATTGGTATTTTCTAAAGGAACACCCTAGTGATCCTTTTTTTATTCATACCAATTGTACAAGATAAAATGAAAGCAAAAGAAGTTGTAAAATGTTACTTGACTTCAAATGTTACTTGACTTCAAATATTAGAAGTTCATATTACATTAGAAGTTCAATGCTAAAATCAGATTTTAGCTTAAAAAAGATGAGTCTTAACACTTCCACTAGTTTATAGCTTCTTATGCTACTTCTTTTGTGAACACTAATGCTTAAAAACAGATTAAAATATGCTTAAAATTTGATCTTTGCATTGATTTGCATCAGTAGTTACATCAATGCTTGAAGTGGATATAATTGATTGCTAGCCTGTAATAACTGCACTGTCACATATACATCATAGTTTATTATTCACAATATATGTTATTAGCATTCAAAGTGTTTGAAGCATGATGGCTTATATACAAGCTGCATGCCGATTTCGGATAGCAATCAAGGACGTTATGGCAAAGATTTTTATCAAGCACAATTCTTTCATTGCTCTTGTCCATGTCTACATCCTCATATAACTGTGACAACAGAAGCATTTTCAAGAAAATGCACATGAACACAAAACAATGCACACAGTTCAGTGGTTTTGAAATGCAAACAAGATCTCTTGTAGGGAAGGTTGAAAGAGAAGAATCAGATCCAAAGCCATTTCACATATCTCACTGAATTTTCTGCATTTAATCATACAGAAAGAAAAGCAAAATTGAGTACATATTCTATTTTACTCATTGCTTGTTGACATGAAAGGAGAAAAAAATATTGTCCTCTCACTGATTGACATGCATTTTACTGTACAGCGAGAAATTAGTTCAATGAGAGAGAGTGAGCACCAAAGATATGTCAGTAGAAATCCTAAACCAGGCATATTATTGGAATAAAGTTATTATGAAGTCTCAGTAAAAAAGGACACAAAATATTGGACATTTCAATCCTTACCTGCTGAATAACCTTGACTAGATCTTTCAGCACTTGTCTACGTTTTCGAACATCCTTATTTGTTATGACTGCAGTAGTCAGATACCTGAGGATATGTGGGCACATTGTCTGAATTGCATTGAGATACCTAGAAAGAAAAAATACAGATAAAACAGATAATGCAAATTTTGCATCAAAACAGTACTCATAAGCCTTACGCACCTTTTATGCAATACAGTACCAGGGCTTATGACTGACCATTTATTCAAATATAGAAGGATGATTTATTTGTTAACCTTGCAATCATCTTTTTGGGATAGGGGGAGGGGGAAGGGAAGCAAGGGGAAGAGAAGGTAGCAGTGCACTAGGGAGAGAAGAAAAGGGGCTAGCACTACAAGAGAACAGTCCATGTGCTAAGTTCAGGTCAACACTGGCCTAAGCTGTCAGCTACACTGATTTCACAAGAGGGGTTTGCACAGGCACACAGAACTACAGGAAGTCCTTTTTCATATTGGCATCCAAGCCTGCAACTTTCCTGTTCAACTGTCCAAAAAATTAGCCCATATTTACAAGTGAGAAGTATAAATTAAAAACACAAACCAAACACATACACTATGAAACAAAGAAGAGGCAAAAAAGCCCACTACAAATTACCAGTCTACTGGGATCATCATGCAAAAAAATTAAACTGCTTTTCTCTAGTACTATTCTCCTATTCTAATACAGTACCTCCAACCACATACTAGAAAAAGAGCAAAACTTGTAACTAATTTCTCAGTGTTAAGCTGTTCTAGACTTAGATCTACATGTAAGAAGTTGGTCCTCTCACAAATGGCTAGTGTTTCAGTTTTCATTTTTATTCTCAGATTTCCCTCAAGAACCCTTCTTAAATAAGTTTTGTAAAATCAAAACAGAACAATACCTTCCCCTACAGTCCTTAAAGATGCTGTAGGAGTTGGTAATCTAGCACAACCACTTATTCTGTCCCCCCGTAAGCACCAGAAAAAAAGACACAGTTCTTCCTACTTCATGACCTATTCTCCTTGAAGGGAAAGTAAAACCAAGAAAAGCAGATTATACACAAAAATTCAAAGTGGTAATATCACTAGAACTTCTGAAACAGCTTCAGGCTTGGGGCTGAAAAGTGTTCGACAAGCTTGCACATTCATCATCTGCCTTCATTTTGATTTAAAGACCCCAACATAGCACAACACAACTTACTGTGGTTGATAGAGAAAAAGGTCAATGATATTGTCTCTCCCTTTAGGATGATTAAAAAACACGAACAAAGACCAGTGGATGAGCCATGTTCTTTGCTGAAGAGACTGCAGCGGAGAGCTGACAGACTAAAAGAAAACATAACATCGATTTAAGTCAACTAAAACACAGAAAGTTTGCATGAATACTAGTGCATGAAAACCTGTAATTGTTCAAAAATTTGTGATTTTCCACTGGCTCCTTTTAGCTGTTCTCACTCTCATGTTGAGTTTGACCTCCAGCTTTTTAACGTGTCATCTGCTAAAAATAAATCTGCTGAAAGTTATAACCAAGATAAATTTTCCAATACTATATTCCAAACTGTTTGCCAAAATTTGTATTCTGTTACGGCAAGAGCATAGATTTTAGTTCTCCAAAGACCAACATACTAATATAAGTTATTACTTCCCTTTTTAATGCTGAATTGTTTCTTGTATTCCCTCTTCAGATGTGATCTGAAGAACTACTTGGCTTCTCTAGCTTTTCAGTTGTTATTCCTTTCTAAAGCCTCACAAGAGCTTTTTTGCCATACGCTCTCAGACAATGATAAAATACCATAATCACTTTCAGCCAAGAAATGAGAATGTAACTATCTTCATTTAAACCAGCTGATAATGCACGAATAAGGATTCAGCTCTAAGTATCTGTATTAGCTCCAAATCTCAGCAGCACTTCAAACAGATTGCAAAGCAATGTGTTGAGAATGAACTGACATAGCAAGCAATAACCACTGCAAAGAGCATGTCAACTAACTACTATGATTCTATCCTAAAAAAATCTTGGAGTCTAATGAATAAGTCAAATTTAATAGTCTATTACAACCATATAGGTTCATAAAGATGAGAAAGTTAGAGAAGGAAAATTTGTTAACATTGGTTATCTGTCACACAAAGAACAAGTCGGGTTGGGGGGTGGGGAGGCGCATGGGTGAAACAAGACACCAAACACCTTTTCAAGATTCTGGTTCAGGAGAGTAAGGCTCTCGCGTTTCAGATACGGCCATTGAAGCCCCATGAGCAGAGAGGAAGACCGAGAGGTCCTTAATCACCCCAGTTGCTCTGAATTAGTACTGCAGCCCCACTCTTTCTCTTCATGTTCTTGGTGCTCATCTGAACTCAGGAGCTGATGAGGAATTGCTGAATTGGCTGAAAACTACTTCCAAAAAACGAGCTATCTTGCGTTTTCTGTTAAAAGTGTTACTTTCATGTGAGAAGAGTATAGTTCAGTTACATGCATTTTATCCTTTACAGAAGATGAATAGTACAACTATCTGAAATTTAAGCAGCAAACAATTTCACACAATGATACCTTGCCCTCAGAATCATCCTTGAGCCTAGTTTTTTTGCTTACTGGAAAAACCCTAAGAGTTCTCAGCTACATTTTCAAATGTGGTAAGAGCAAAGCAAGTAATTTGAAAAAGGAAGCTTCACTATTTCTTCACAAGTACCCTTTGACCCTCCCACTATTATTAACAAATTATCTAGTGAAAAGGTGGTAAACTACTCCTAAACAGGACTGCAGGTGAATCATAATAAAACTTGAATGCTAACACCTCTAACCTCTCCCCTTACTAACATGACCAAGATTTTACTTACGTTATTATCTATTGTCTCCTTTAGTCTTGTGAGATCTTCCATGGCTGCATCCCAGTTCTGCATCAGAATTTCAGATGCTAGTTTTCCCCACAGAGAACTCAAAGCATTTCTGTCTGTTGCTGGAACCTATTTTCAACAACAGCAACAAAGTCATACTCTTAGTATTTTTTTTAATTATTATTTACTTTAAAAAATAAGAAAAATATTTTCTGGCAGTATTTTTAATTTACAAGATATCAAATTTGCATGGTCCTATCTTTCCAAATGAGTACCTTCTCTGAAAAAGCAATTTAGGTACAGAAGAAAAAACAGTAAAGCTTCTGAAGTAGAAACTAGAAAATCCCATCAAAGTAAGACAAAGCTCCATGCTGCTGCAGTTTAAGTTAAAAAAAAAAAAAGAAAGAAATGGCTGAGCACCAGATGACACACTGGTTCCAATTTTTTTTTTTTAAACACACCATATAAAAATGCTACTAAACTACTAAAACAAGGTTATTACAAAGCAGGTTCCTAAAGAACATCATGACAGTAGGTAATCACCTTAAAAAAAAAGCTAGTACTCAAAGTTCTTTCTGCTAATGCTGTGCCAAAGGGCATACTTCTTACAGAATGTCCAGTAAAACTCCAGCTTTGCAGTAGTGAATCTATTTCCTGGAAGGGTAGTCCTAAGGTCAAGCTGTGTAGTTTTATACAGGAATGAGTTACACTAGGTCATTCACAGCGTCAAATTCTGTTCTCAGATCAGTTACAATAGTTCTTTCATAGGTTACATTTCATCACACAGAACTTTAAACAAATCTTCTCCCATCAGAGTTAGCAACAAGAGTCCTATACCAAGCCATTACCAGCACAAAAACAGTCCTTCACTTTTTGAAATTAGTTATTTGACATAAGAACATAATGCTAAGCCCAGAATTAAAGCACAAAGAATTAAAGACAGCTGCACAAACCTACATACATAACTTTTATTTCCTCTCTCAGCACATGGAATGTACCTATAATGCTGAAAGTTAGTCTAAATGTTGATGATAAAGCTAAGAATTCAACTCATTCCTACTTTAAACCCTATTCTGATTAAAGATATATTTCCCAATTTTGCCTCTTTAATTACAGTCAATTACAGAAGTTATTGTTATTTACTCTAGCAGTATTTCAGAAAGTTAAGGATATTTTTAGATGGGACTAGAAATTAGGCAGCAAGGAACAAACCTCAACATATGAATCACTACATATTTTCAACAATCACTCTACATATTGTGAGATACAGTTTAGAAGTCATTACCTTCAAGGCAACCAAGGTGCCAATTTAGCAGACACTTTTAGTTGAGGAGGTTCACATGCACTGTGCTGGTTCCAAATCATGTAATTACAGTTAGCTATTCACAATAACTGCCTTTAGATACTGCAGCTGTTCTAGCTACAGTATCCGGATTTTCAAGCAGTTACCTTAAGTTTCCATTTGTTAGTAAAATGGCACATTCACTGACCACCAACAATATATTTACTGTGTTGAGATTCTTACAAGACACTAAATCTTCATTCTCAAAATTCACTCCCACCATTAACAAATGATATGAATTACAACAACATGAAAAGAGTTGCTTCAGAGACGATGGATCTGGTTCTACAATTCTCATTTAAGCTGTTTACATTTCCTAGGCAGATGACATACTCTTAAATCCACCAGAAAATTCAAGAGAAGACAGATGAGAGTTCAGATAAGTAGCTGGCAGTTCACCATTAGCACCAATTACATTCAAACCACCTGCAAGCTTTTCACTGCTGTTGATTACATCTGTGCACAAAAACAAGTTCTCATTTTGCTGGTTTGTTTTTTTTTTTTTTTTTTTAATATTTTTTCCAGGATACATTTTACATGGAGGAAAGAAGACCTATTCTCTAATTAAATGTTACCACAAGACCTACAAATTTAAAGGACAGTTCTGAGTTCAGCATGAAAATAATAGAGTTGCTGGACAATAGTCAGTGATGATTATTAACAATTATTTTCAACTTTTCTTTGGTGCACAGCAATTGTCTCAAAAAAGCTCAAAAGTATTATATTTTAAGAATTAATGCAGACAACTTACTGGTTTAAGTATTTCATTGGAGAAAACCAAACAAACCACAAAACAAAACCCGAAACCAAACCACACCAAAAACTTACCAGAACCCTAAAGAAGTAGAGATACTCAGCAGCTCCTGAGTAATTGCCACATTCATACTGGAATTTTGCATACCTGTAGAGTGTATCTAGGTACTCCTGCCTAAACTGAAAAGAAATAAAAAAAGCCCTTCTTCACTAGGAAAAAAGAAACATGCTGTTACAAGCCAATTTTAATAGTAAAGTAACCTCTGAAGTCTTTAAGTTCTTTGAAAGACATTGTACACATGAAAGACAATAGAAAACTATTATACTCTTAATCCATGCCACTGAATTAAAGATCATACCAGTACTGGAAAAAAGGTTAAATTCTGTATTACAAAGTAAAGCATATCTTACTTACAAGGATGCAGCTAACATTAAGTTCCACCTTTATTTTTGTTTGTATAAAAATTAAAAGTTCAAAGGCATTCAAATGAAATATGTTAGCATCGGGAATTCTGCCTATTAGCTACATTGACATGAAACAAGCCAAAATGCTTGTCCATAATTGCTCAAAGCTGTTGGCTATAAGGGAGGTTGGGTGGAAATATTTAGAACTGAATTCAAACAGATATAAGAACTAAAACACTTACACCATGCTTCTCAGCTAAGTAGTCAAACAGCATCCGACCATCCCTATAATAAAAAGATAAAAACCGCTGTTTTTACATAACAAACTGATTGTCACTATGCAACACGCTATGCAACGCGCTACACAACAGAACCTTTAGCTGTTAAAAGTAAAATACCCAAATAGAGTATAAATTTGAAGTGATATTCCTCCACTTGTTGTGCAAAAGCAGCTGCAGAAGTAGTGAGCCAACTATTCCTAAAGTCTCATGAAGTTTCAAAATCTTAAAGTTATTATAATTTTAAATAAAGAAGGCCACCTACAGCAATAACTAGAGTTAAGAAAGGGTGGGAGGTTGTTTTAAATTTGATATCATCCTTAGCTTTCAGTATGAAAGTTAAATTCTGACTTAGAACTCTTCCCACTCCCATGTTCTAATTCCACAGCAGTTACTCTAGCCAAGCAGTTTGAATTAACAGGAAACAGAAAAAAATGGCAAAGACTAAAGTGAAATAGAATTAGAAGGGAAACTTATCCCTCTATTAGTACTGGGACACAGTGGCTAGCAAGAATACCTCTACCACAGCAAATGCCTGCAGAATGAAAAAAAAAAATCACATTTAGTAAGTTCTAAACACCTAATTCACATATGATCACATTTCCAAAGCTTTTTTTATTCAACATGGATAATAAAAAGACAAGCAGTATTATCTACATCAAAGGGAAGTTCAAGCCTCCAGTAGGCAAGCATGAAATTATCTACCATTAGTAAGTCTCATATTAATGACCACAGGACTTTAGATACCTATTTTTAAACAATAGTTAACTCAATGAATAATTTTTTATCCAGTCTCCGCAATGGATCTTCATCAGCTTTTAGAGTGAAATTTTAGCACACCAGCTTTTCAATGCAGTAAGAATTCCATTCAAACTCTGCTGCAACCTTCTGCAACAAGAACCACAGTTGAATTCATATACACAGTTGAATTCCTACTCTTAAGTGAAAGTATTTTCAGTCTGGCACTTTGTACGGACTGCCTTTCTACAATACAGAAAGAATTAATGACATGTTTTCTATTCTCCAGCCCCCCACGCCCCTGGGCATGCTTCTATACCTGTAGCTACCCTCCACTTCGTCTCCTCTGTACATTCACACTTCAATTAATCATGTGGTAAAGATGACTTGGACAATCCATGGAACTACCATATTTGATAGAACATGTACCCAAGATTTAACTGAAGAGGAGAGCATCAAGCTATAAATTACTCTTGGGACAACAATACAGTAGAAGTGTATGCAGGGGAAAAATTCCCCATTTACTCTGAAACAAATGACTACAAAGCTGTAAGTTTGTTTAATTAGAACTTATACCATAAGATTCTACAGGGAAATGGCACATTGCCAAGGCAGCCAAGAATGACAATTCCCAGTAATACGTGTGGAAGCAATGAAATTATCTCATGGTTTCTTTCAGTGGAACATACTTCAAGGATGACGAATATTGACTATTCCTCTATGATTTTAAAGTCAATGTCCTCCAACGGCTGCACAGAAAAAAGGAAGTGAAATATTTTGGCTTATTCTTGAAAGAACTTCCACTTGCAAAGTCTCATTCACACATCATCTTCCACCATTTCCCAGACTTTGATGTTCCAAACAGGACTGTTGTGGATCAAAAGCAGTGATCTAAAGCCCTGATAATATGCAGCTCTAAATTTGATCGATTCCAAGTCACCAGCAGAAATTCATAAAAGTCAAAGAATCAAAAGTTGCTTTCTACTATCTAAAGCACACTACTCTGGTCTAGACAGATTGACACCTTTCAGCCTGATTCTCCCCAATACTGTATAACCCCAACAATGTGGATTAGAAATTCTGTCAAGCCAATAACCAAAACCAGTATTTCTAAGCTGCAAAGTTTTAAAACATTTTAAAAACAAGAAATGATGTACCAGTTCTGAAACAAAACTTGCTGCATGTGAGTAACAGGGCTAATATTTTATAGCATTAGGCAACTTATATTCCGTTCATTTTTTGATCTTACCTCTTGCTTTCAAACATAACATTTCCGATTTGGAATAAGTACTACTGACCAACTTCTGTGACTCAAAGGTCAAGTAACACAATACATTTCCCAATAAATGATAGTACTTAGAATTGCAACATAGTAATTTTTTTTGAGGCCAAGTATTTTTATAAAAACTGGCTAAAGGCAAAGCAAGAATTGAACAAGATCTCTACATATGGATCAGAAGTTCAATTAGATTTGAATAGAGCTGTGATAGTATCAGGAGATCTTTTATTTAAATTAAGATAGTCCCAGTTAATAACTTCAGGGCAGTTAACTAATGGCAATTGGGCCTTTCACTTTCAAAGCTATACTTCCAAAAGCTGTCAAGTGGCTCCTGGCTTTGCATAACCACCCAAGTCATAAGCAAATGTAATTCCTTTTCTTAGTATAATTATCCGACAAATATTCAGGCTGAAATCATATACAAAGGTGGCTTACTTATCCTAACAATGCTTTTTAGAGCAGAAGTTTAAGTACATTCTGGTGATATCAGAACAGAAAATAGAAGCTTTTTCTGAAGTGCTGGAAAGCTAACAGATTTCATGATTTCTACTGACATCGTTTCACTTGTCCATTAAGATCCAATGCATTGCACCTCACTATTTCTGTACTGACCAAGTTGTAAGTTAAACTATAACAAATTCTGAAAACAATGCACATAGTGGAGAAAACACAGGCCAAAAGAGTTGATTAAGTTTATCAGCCAGTTGGGCAAAGAGGGGAAAGGAAAGAAGGATGATAAACTGCACTTGAAACAAGGAGTAAATTCTAGTCAAGTTCCTCCCCCTTGAGGGACCCATTTTCTTCAGGGGGGTTGTTCCCAAACAAAGGTACGCCTCATCAAGAAGATTTTGGCAGACTAGAAAAAAGTTTGTGCATTCGATGTTTCTCTAAGAAAATTCCAGAAACAGCGTTACAGTCTTCCATATCAGTAGATACATAAAGCTTGCCAACAATAAATCCAAGCACAGGCTTCACCTTCAAATTCAAGTCAAGCCATAGGTGCTTTATCTGATGTGGTATGCTCTATTCGAAGTCTCAGAGCAGGTAAGGCTGAAGAAGGAATCTAATTAGTTTTCCAGAGTTGGTTAGACACATTTACAACAGTAATAACAATGCTTCCTCTATAAAGGCAACAAGCAGTAATTTACACTAAACAAATACCTACCCACCCCTCCGTTGAAGTTGCACAGTTAATTCCTCAATGATGACAGCTGAACTCTTTCCTACAGGGCCAATTCATGCTTAACCATAAGAAAACTCTCATAGTCCTCAGATATAATGTGCAAACTCACTCTAATTACTCCCGTAAGCAGTGAGAAGAAATTGGATACGTCTTAAAAAGACCCTTATGACCACTCTCTTACACCAACAAGTTGGCCAGTTCAGGAGGTGGGGAAGGACAGGACTCCTGAAAGAAATATGTGCTATGAGGCTGAAAGGATGCTTATCCACCAGACCCCCCAGACTAAGAAAGACGGCACTCTGTAATCCTTTGTGGAAGGTAGAGAAGGGAGAGAGGGCAGATGGTCTCCTAGAAAAGAGTATCTGAATTGTTTCAGCCCGTATTTCCCCTCAAAATCCCCCAAACAACCGCCCTCAAAAAACAAACAAAAAAAGCCCCCCAACCTTCCCAAAACCAATCTTGGCTGTGATTTGACTGCACTAAATTACGACTGTCACTTGTCCCAAGTTGATGCATGAACATTAAGAACAACAGAGATACCTTATGCACAGCAGGTAGAAGCACTGAAAAGAGTAAATTGTGTCCAGCAATTTCAATTACCTGGCCACAAGCACTTAAATATTGGCTGGAAGTAAAAATGTCTTTCTTTGCAGTCACTACAGAGAGCATTCTTACCATCAACACCTAAGAGGTACCAACAAACCGTCCTGAGAAATTATGTTAGAAGTTACCTAGTGGACTGCATTTGCCTTGTAGTCTCTGGATCCTCAAACATCTTGACAATAGGTTCAGTTTCAGCTTGAAGCTGCTTCAGCTGTGCAACAACAGTTGTTCTCTTCTCACGCAAAGCTAAACACACAAACAAAAAGGATTTTAATGTAATGCCTTAAGTTTTTACAGAAACCAACCTGTAACTACATGGTGCTGACAGCACATTTGAACATGTCTTCCCAATTTCTACCTCGCTTGTCCTCTCAGTCAAGTTACAAAACCAGAGGTATCTAACAATTCATTAACTTAATAAAAAGCTTCTAACGTTTGGTTCCTTTCCTCTTGTGTGGAGTTCTAATCAAGCCACTAAAGATCAGGTATAGCTGGAGCAAAGTCTGTATTAGACAAAGTATCTTCAGGCTTCCACTAAGGGAGAAACACCTTTTAAGTAAGTTCACTTATTCCAAATAAACTTGGAAGAAAGTAAACAGTGCTATGATACCAGTAAGATTGATTTTCCTCTAACTAACCAGGTTTGAAAGAACATTTTTAGAATACTTAACTGAAAATTGACAGGAAGAATTTAAAGCAGCTCAATATGCAAAATTAGGATTTGGAACACTATGGTTTAATGTTCTAATTAAGCATGCAAAAGCATTAGGAAACAGAACTAACAGCTTTAGGGTTATTTTACACAGACCCAAGCCTCCTCACTGAGTGCTACCAGTGCAATAAAATGAATACTTAAAATTCAGAAAAGCCTATATGCTTAAAAAAACCACTAAAGAAAAAACAGTAGCACCCTGAGACTGGCTATGTGAGCCAAGAAACATATGGGATCAGAGAAGCCAAGACCAAATCCCAGGGGAGAAGAGTCTCTGGAAACCGTGAAAGTGAGCCACACACCAGGACACTCTACGCCACAGTGAACATATCAGACATTCTTTCGTGACTTGACTACATATATATTTGTAAAAGAGGTCCAAAGTGGCTAATACCATAATGGTGACCCAACCTAAATCTAAGAATGACTTGCCTGATAGGAAGTGTTCCAATAAGGAGAAATTATCTCCCACTTCAGATGACTCTTGAGATTATAAGATAGGAAGGGGAAACAGATGAAAGAAAAACCATTCAGTTGACTTACTAACAGTATGAAAATGTTTTCCTGTGACATCTCCTGGCTCTGTAAATGTAAGTTGATCCCATGGAAGACAAGACAAAAGCAACTATAAATTGTGCAGGGACATTTCTAAGCATAATAGTGTAAGTGAACTTAGCTTTGAGTACTTAAAACAGTGAAGTCTTAACAAAAAAACCCACAACAACAAAACAGCATAAAATTCTAATGAAGCCAGCAACTCCACAAATAGAAAGAACCTGTCTGTACATACATTCTGATAAGCACTGATGCATGAAGATGACACATACCAGAAAGATCTCAGAGTAAGTTAAGACCTTTTCATAGAAAGCTGTACAAGCAAGCACCCTGAACAATTGACTCCACATGAAAGTATTACCTCTGCTTAAGTTAATTTTATACTGTTGAATAAAAGCCACAGATCAAACAACAGTAAGTCATCATATAAAAAAATCCTGCCAAACTGATGGCATAAAAATCTTAAGAGATGTTTGAGAAGAGTATAAGAAAAACATTACAAGTGTGGAAATTGCTGGACTATATGAAGGCAGACCTCTCCCAGTGACCAAATTCATTCAACTTACTTGCAGTATGACCTGATGAAATTATACACTTAGCAACCTGCTTGAATAAGTGGCTGTAATCAGAATATTAGAGACATAAGACTAGTTACTTTGTGAAAGTGTACTAGGATTGCTATTTCTTGTGCTGTTTACTACTTTTGCATTTTACTATTTACTTACTACTGATAACAGCAATATTATTCTTCAACAGTTTAGAAAGGCTGGAGCAAGGAAAGAAACAGGAAAACCTGTTCAGCTTTGAGATTTTTACAGCCCTGAGACGGTCTGACTTTTTTTTAAATCAGTAGAACTGACAAGTAACCTAAAGGTGAAGCTATCATTACAACTGCTTCTTAGATTACAAAAGTGAAAACCTCCGGTTCTCATTATTTGTTATCAGTCCCACACATCATTCCATATACACCCATAAACAAGAACATCTAATGCTAGCATATCAAAAATTTGGTCAAAACATTGAATCCAACGTCCATAACTCTATCAGCTCTCTTCATGTATTTCCAAAGAGGCTAACTGCCAACTCTTTAAAGAGCCCGAAAAGAGTAAGACCCAGAGGCAGAACAGTTGGATCTTGTACCTGACTACGCAAAAGCACCTGAGTCTCTTCCTCCTAAGCTGCAGGCAAAACAGGCTGTAGTCCCACTAGTTTAGAAAAAGGTGAGGAATTCCACAAAGTGAAAAGAGATGGAGAAATAGGAAGAAAGTGTATATTCAAAGGCTAGGGTCAGGAAGGAAAACAAGCCACCAAAACAGAAAACCAACCCAGAAAAAAAGAAACAACAACACAGGAAAAAAAACAAGCCAACCCAAAACACTAAAAAAAACCATGAAGGGTAGAAATTAGAGAAAACAAGATATTCTAATTTTCTCCCCCTCTGCAAACACTCCTCAGGAAGACAGACATTTAAGAAGTAAACAGGAAAGTTTCCAAAAGTCACGGAGAAGACAGTAAGAGATTAAATTTCATATTCCTTATGATAATATTAGTTATCATTGGTTTTATTCCAGAGGAACAGCAACAGCAGTTTATATGTTGATGGAAGTGAGGAAAACATGTAATTTCAAAAACATACGTATCTCCTCAAAGTCTAAAAAGCCACCATGGACAGTTGGATTAATGGAGTTTCTTACAATGGAAATCTAGCCTTAATATACTGGATGCTTTAAAGAAAAAGTTAGTGACCCCAAATCATTGTGCAAGTGTTTTAATTTGACAGATGAAAAATAAGTGCAACTCTATTAGGCTACACCTAGTGCTAGAAATAACCACATCAGCATTGAAATACTTCAGACATCACTTAAAGACTAAGTTCCTGATAGACCAACAGACCCAAACTTCCCAGGATCAGGGGATTCTATTTGTTTCAGTATTGCACATCCTTTCGTTAAGGCCAAAGTATTGTGGTTTAACCCGGCAGACAGCTAAACACCACACAGCCCTTCGCTCAATCCCCGTCCCTGCCACCCATGGGATGGAAGAGAGAATTATGGGGGAAAAAAAAGTAAAATTTGTGGGTTGAGATAAAGACAGTTTAATAGGACAGAAAAGGGAAAATAATAACAATAAAAGACTATACAAAATAAGCAACGCACAATGCAATTGCTCACCACCCATTGACCGATGCCCAGCCAGATCCCAAGCAGTAGTCACCACCCCCCGGTCAACTCCCCCCCAGTTTATATACTGAGCATGACATCATATGGTACAGAGTATCCCTTTGGCCAGTTTGGGTCAGCTGTCCTGGCTGTGCCCCCTTCCCAGCTTCTCACTGGCAGGGCATGAGAAGCTGAAAAGACCTTGATTTAGTATAAACACTGCTCAGCAACAACTACAATATCAGTGTGTTATCAACATTATTCTCATACTAAATCCAAAACACAGCGCTGTACCAGCTACTAGGAAGAAAATTAACTCTATCCCTGCCGAAACCAGGACACAAAGTTAAACCGTATTCTAGTTTGAGTGCAACTAGCAAATTACCACTAGTGTTTATTATTTCAGATACAAAGGTTGTAAAATACATTTTAGTTCTAAATGAGCAGCTTACCATGTGGAATTTCATCTGAATAAAGATTTTTGTACACATCCATAGCAAAATCCACCATGTTGGTATCACTAAGGAGATCCAGTTTTCCTTGGAGTAGCTCTTTTTCATTGTATATCTGAAATAGGAATTAACAACAGATTTTCTTGAATACTATTAAATAGTTTCCAATTCATATTATGTAGTTACCTTTATGATACAGTTTATTTATGGATTTTTGTCCAATTAAACAGTTTTAAACATCAAATCTCATAGCTTTGCAAGATCTCACAGCTCTGTCATTTAGTGTGTTTACTATACAGCCTCTCTACATTTCCAGTCTTGGCAAGATACCATAAATAGCAGGAAATTGCTGAATGCAGGAACTTCAAAACCTAGTTAGAAGACAAATAACATTTTAGATTACTATTCCTTTAACAGGAATAGCAATTGCTATTACAATTCATGGGAAAAAAAAAACCTAACATGAAAAACCTCTGAAAATTTTACATATACATATGTACAAATATACATATACTAAAAAAAACCCATGGTCAGATTTTTCTTTCAAAGTAGTGAATGCTTTCCACAAAATAACATGCTGAACAGTGCAGACTAGTCAAATAATTTAAAATGGATCTCAAAAGATATACTCAAGATCAAACTTACAATTTAATTGTAGCACAGATTAATCTAAAATACCTTGTTAGGTCTATAGCATAAGAGCAAATTTAGTTTAGCTTGTGCAATTGGATGATGTTCTTTTAAAGTTGTCAAATTGTTTTTTAAAAGTCCTACCCCACAATTTAGTCATGAGTTGTAAACTGCTGTCAGGTCTTTAAGATGTAGGTGGGGGCCTAAGCTAGAGTATACCTCAAAAATACATTTGCATGAAGGCTGTATTGCAATTCACCATGCCACATTTAGGGACATCTCAAATACAGAACCTGCAGAAGTTTCATTTGGCTCTGAACATCATGTTGTTCAAGATTAACGCTACAATAATAACTGTTTAATTAACTTGAGCTGATTTACAAATGCCAAAATACTAAAAACGCCCCCAAGATGACAGACATCAAGCAAAATCCATACACTAGGCATGAAAACTGGATCAGATGAGTGCTTCAGATAGTTTAGACTAAACTCTCAATCTAAACTACCTCCAGCATTACTGGGTTCTTTGTAGTAATATAGTTAAAAATACATATATAAAAATATATATTTTACATATGTAAAAAATATATAAAAAGACCAACATGGGACAGCACTAAAAGGAACTTATATTTGGTTTAAGAATAAACCCGTGTTTAAAATTAAAGTTGATTAGCAATACTACCTACACTGATGCAACCCCACACACCGCCCTGCAACCCCGCGGCTGAGGGGCAAGACGAGTGACAACGGCCGCAGAGGAGGCGCAGGGCCAACGAAGGCCGTCTCACGCTGTCGGGAAGTAGGCAGAAAACGAACGGCAGCTGCGAGGGAAAGCTTTTGCTTTTCCCTCCCCCGAATATGGGGAAGGGAAAGAAACTACGCCAAACCCGAGAAAGGGGAATGAGGAGGAGCGGCTCCCCCAGGCCTCCTCTGGGCCCTGCTCTCCCTCCCTCACGAGGAAGGCCCACACGCCTCTCCCTCGCCCTCTCCCCACGCGGTGCAGAAGCCCCGAGCTCCTCACTTGGGAAGCGAGCTCCGAGTCGCCTCACGGGCCGGGCCCAGGCCGCGCAGCGCCTGAGGAAAGAGACGGCGCGCCCGGGCCCGCAAGAGGCAC
>NW_008824676.1:7136016-7172919 GCF_000699105.1 Pygoscelis adeliae
CGGGGCCTCCTGGCAGAGGGACGCGAGCGGCTCCTCGGCAGGGAGCTTAGCGCTTGTGCTGCGTCGGTGTGGAGGGAATGGCTGAGCTGAATCCTGGGCTGGTTTCCGCTCCTTTGCTTGAGGCGGCTGTAGGGCCCGGCCGGGTGCGCGGTGTGGTGGGGCCGGGGCCCTGTGGGGATGAGGCAGGGCCCTGCCTGCGCCCCCAGCCCCGCCTGTGCCTCGGGCTGGGTGGTGGTGCCAGCATAGCGCGGTAGTAAGTGCTCAGAGAGAGTTTGTCTCTTGTGGTTCTCTTCTTAATAGAACTTGATTTCTGAAGTGGTGACTTTCTCCTAAAAGCATTGTAGAGTAGCTTTTAAGTGAGTCCAGCCCCACCACTTTGTGCTCGGTGTGGGAGCTTGACTTGATTTAATCTGGTGAAGAGGAGCTGGCGGGGGGCCTAAACTGTCTTTGGCACCAAGTGAAATAGTTATTAAGTGTTGGTCCATGTTGACCATGGTTCTGAGCTCTTAGTGGTGAGGACGTGACAGATGAGATGCAATAAGGAGGCCGGGGAGCTGGTGGACAGTGGCTTACACAGTGAAATCCAAGCAAGTGTGGAAATGTGGTGTTGAGTTTAGCAATAGAAACAGGGGAATCACTAATGATGATAACTTGGATATGTCTTGTAAGGAAAATAGCAAGTTCATCATGATGTTATCTCACCAGCGCACTGAAAGATATAAAAGGTAATTTTTGCTTTTATAGTTTGTAAGTTTTCTGCTGATTTTTGTCAGGACATGCAGTTGATTCTAGCGAGTCAAGCCTCATCTCTTCACATAAAGCATGACTGAAGCCTTTGTCCAAAGGAAGCTTTTCCTTCCCTGAGCAGAGGCATAAATCATTTGCTTAGTGAATCATATAACTACAGACTATGTCTATGGCAACTACAGTAGCTGTTTGTGCTGAATAGTGAGTTAATATAGTTGTAGTACAAATTAGTTTTAGAGTTGGTTTGTTTTAAATGTAAATGGAAAATGAGAAATAAGGAGGTAGTACATTTACTAAGCCATTCTTCAGGCTGCTAGTGATGTTCTTCCTACCTTAACAGAAAGATGTAAAGGCTACAGAATTCAGGATGTGACAGGCTGGTTTTTAGAGGTAAGTCTTCAGAGCAGCTCAATGATTACAATGGTAGAAGGTATCCTGTAAGGGAAGGAAAGTATGCAGGATGAATGAAGTCAGTTCTTCACGTGACCCTGAGTTATTAACACTTTTATATAAATCTGTGGTGTGTGTAGTTTTGTATATAGTAACGCTGTTCTCAGAACATCAGCTGTGGAAAAGAATCTCTTCTTATCTGCAAGGCAACCTTATATTTTTCATACTAATTGTAGATCTCATTTGCTTTACATGGTACCTGCATGATACCTGCATATCGCTGATGGCATACATCATCTCTGATGGTGAAAGCTGTCCCCCTATAATACTTCCCATAGTAACTATGTGGGTTTCACCAGGGCCTGTTCAAACTCGTCATTGTTTGTTCCTCCTTATGGCAGTTGGGTTACAGAGCTGCCAGTGGAAAGCAGGCTCCAGAGTTGCCAGTGGAAGGTCCTCAGCAGTACAAAAGGCTAAAGCATCCCAGGCACTGTGCAGTGCTCGATTCTATTTGATGAGTGACTGTCTGCAAGAAACAAGTATAGTAATGAGTGAAAAGGTGTAAAGAACTAGCTGGGGAGAGCCTTTTAGCAGAAAGACCATTACAAGAATACTGTGCCAAGAGGAACTGTCAGGACAACTGTTTGTTGTGAATTCCCAAAGTGGAATATACTCTGCACTGGGGATTACAGTTCTGAGAAAAGAAAAGCATGTCTAACTGCTTTAGCCATATCATTTAGTGAAATAGTTATATCCCTCTTGATGAAAATTGTTCTAAAATACATTTAAGCTTTCGTGGCAAAACAGTCTTAGCCAGTCTTAACTGAATAACGGGAAATTTGAGTTTATTTTGAACTCTTGCACAAACACCTGACTGAGGAATTATACGAGGCATAGTAACCTCTAGGCCAAATTTCATTTTTGACATAGACCAGACTTGAAGCTGAAGTGCTTTAACCTAGTGGAGCGCTTCCCTTCTGGAAATTTAGTCCGCTGTGCTTAAGATTCTTAAGTACCATTGTACTTAAAATTGCTAGTTTGGTTCTTGAAATAAAAGCCATTTGGCTAGAATTATCTAGAAAAATATCTTAAGAAAATCAACAGGAATGTATCTTGCTAGGGCTGGCTCTTTTGATTTCATAGTTCTTAAATAGTGAGGAACTTTCGTCTAAAGGATTTCATTTACATAATTGGTTGTCATTTATCTTACTGTTAACACAACAGTGGGATCCAACATTCTTTGAAGTGTTAGAATTGAATAATCACTAGGAAATCATAGTAAAATATTTTTGTCTCACATTATCAAAGGGAAATTGAACCTATTAACTTCTTCTACATCCTTTGACACAGAAGATAGACTATATGATTCAAATCCGATGTAACTTGTTTGTTTTTTTTCATGTTGGTATTTGTAATTCAGAAATGATATTTCTGTCCTTTTTCTTTTAGCTTTGTTCATATCTGAAAAAAGATTTTGATTCCTGCATTCCATAAATATTTTTACAGTTGTTAAAATAAAAATATTCCTAAAATCAAGAATGTGACATCTAGAAGAATTCACTGCAGTCAACTATTTCTGGATAGCAATCAAATTTACACTAAGTGTATCTCATAATTCAGCTGAACCACCTAAAATAGAAGATGACTATGTTGTTGTATAAGCAGGTTTTTCCTCACTTGAAAGGATGGCCATATTAAAAAGTTGAGGGCAGCAATGCTTACGTGATTATACTTTACCAATGAGGGTGTTAGACTCTATGCTCAACTTTCAGTGTGATGTTTTCTGTATTTTTTGAAATGTTTCTCTCATAAAAAAACCAAACAATTTATGGAACTCTATTGTATTGCAAGGTTCACCGATAACTCGAATCAAGTGAACATTTGAATAGAAGTCAGTCAGTTCTAATACGTTCTCTCTCAAGGTTTCAACCAAACTTAAGTTTTTGTAAAAGAGGTAAATGGAATACCTTTTTATTTTTTTCCCTTCACAAAGGTGATGAAGAACAGAGGAGGCAGGGAGATAATTATTTCATAAAGAAAGGGGTTTTATGTGTACATTCCACTTGTGGGGAAAAATATTCCCTTTCTCATAGCTTACAAACACAGGATACCTGTCAGAATAAAGGCTTAAGAGCTGAATCTCTTATACATGTAGATGTCTCTGCTGACTGACATCCTCTTAAAGGATACATCATGTATCATAATATACCAGCACATGATAGGGTTGAAATTATAATTCCAAGGGAACCCATATCACTTGTGGCTTTGAGCCTGTTCTTAGTCTATTGCTTTGCTTTATTTAGAGAATGCGGTATATCAAAGGAATGGAGGGGGGAACCTTTTACATAGAAATAGTCCTTATCTTCCCACCCCTGTGGTACAATTTTGATTTTTTTTGTCAACATAACAAGAAAAGGTAGGAGAAAGTATAATTTGATTTGAAAATAACAAATGCATCTTGAGTGTTACCAGCTTGTCCAATTCTGTGCTTTCAAGAGAGATTTGAAAGGCCTGTTAGAAGGCAGAACTAGATCTGGGAATTACAGAAGACTTCAGTCAGCTTAGTTGGATTGCTTAGGAATAAATGAATTTGGCTCTGTAAGTATGGCATAGTGTACTTTGAATACACAAAACGAGGCAAAGGAAATTGTAAGTAAAGCTTTTCATCCCAGACTATCAGAATCAGTGAGGAAGGGCATAATTTAATCTCAAATCTTTATTATTGGTGATGATGGATGAGCATGAAAGAAAACCAGCTTTGCTTTCCAATCCCAAGTTGTTCACAGGAGAGAGATTTGCAGAAAAAACATTGGAGTTCAAGTATACTTGAACTGGAGATCAGAGAAACAAATGAGGTTTTTCAAAATATGCATGTTCTCAAGTTATTTTTCAAAATAGCATTATATGTTAAGGGGTACAATAAATCATGTGTTAAGTAACTTGAAATTCATTAGGAAGACACTTGCTCCTTTGTTTTATTAAAAAAAAAAAAAGGGAAATAAAAAGGAGGGGGGAAAAAAGAAAATTTTCCCAGTGGGAAATATTTTTAAATGTTATATCCCCAGGAAGTATTTGGGGAAACATAATAGGTTATTATGAAAAAGTTCCAATATAATCAGTGTACAACACCTTGTAGTGAATATTATTTTATAAGTTTATATATGGAAAGAACTCTACATGCTGATGAACAGCAAACAGCTCTTACTGTATCTTTTCTCAGTCCTTGACCGTTGGATCAGTTTAGGTTCAGTTATGAAACAAACATTTGTGGAATGATGGTACATGAAAATGTGAGTTGAAAGTGATACAGATATTTATATCACCAGGCTTTTTAACATAATTTGAAAACTATCTGAATTTGATACAAACCTTGTTGTAGCCATGAATTTAATGATGTTTGTTCCTGTTTTATGGTCTTTTTTTGTCTCAGATATATTTTCTGACTGTGGCTTTAAAAATTTGCTCCTCTCGTCATTGTTCAAGAAACAGGGCTTGAAACTATTTTGGCTTAAGATGTTTACCTCCAAGTGTTAATATTTTAAAATGTTTTTAAAATCTTTTTAATACATAGAAAATGGAGAGGATATTTGTTTCACGAGGACTTTAGTGTAAGAGTTGCGAACTGCAAGCGTTATATAGCAGGTGGGTGCATTTCTTGAGACAGAAGATTTTTTTTTGAGCTTTTCCAAGTAAGGGAGGGTAAAATAATTTTTTATCATGTTCGTGTATGTTAGGTAGTGCCTGCAGAAGTTTACCAGCTTGCGATTAATTCATTTTTGTTGTGTTTTCTTCTTTTATTATATTAGAAATGTTTTGTTACTTCTTTATTTAGTACTGTATTAGTTTATTTAGTTAACTGCATTATTTAAATCCAACTTTGATGAAACTGGTTATCTTCCTTTCAGTAATTATGGCACATTATGGATACCATATTTCTCTAATAAGGGCTGCAGATGTGTAACATTCACAACCCTAAATGTGACTCCTAAATACAGAATTTTAAAATACCTGAGCAAAAGTAGTACCCAAATTAAACACTGTGCATGCCCTGCTTGCTCTCTAGGTTCATTAGGAACCAGTCAGCTCTGATCCAGAGGTCTACAGCTCCTAACGTAAACATTTCACAACCTTCCTAAAAGCCCTACTAATGGAAGCGCAAATAGACAGACAGATCAATCCCACAATAAATTAATGCCCAAGTAAGCTGCCCCAAGAGTTTAAGGGGAAAAACGGGAAAAGAGATGTCTAATGCTTGATACATGTTTCATCTTTTTTAGGTTCAAAATCCATAGCTTTGTAATCGGGTGGTGGGCCTGGCCAAATCTTAAACACGTTAGAAAACGGTTCAGAATGAGAACCAAGCAGAAGGGAGTTGTATCTCCTCCACTTCTCATTATTTTCCCACCTACATTTTTTTGTCATAAACCAGCCCACCATGCACCCTGACCTAGGTTGCCAAGTATTTCAGCTCCCAGAAGGATGGGGTATTACTCTCTTGCAGCAAGACAAAATTTAAAGAGAGGCTTGGGGTTGTCGTCTGGGCAAGTGGACAAGGCAGGTGTGGCAAGTAAGTTGACAGTGTTCCTCTATCCAAACCATAAATGTTGCTGTGAGAAAATGATCTGGACATTGGTTTCAGGTATCTTAGGAAGAGCTTACAATTAAAACCAGGGGCACTCTTTAAATAGATGGTTCCCTGGCAGCTGCATGTTTACCTGCATTTACTGAAGAAATAATTTGTCATTTCTCAGGATAGTTCGTTAATCACTCTGCTGTCAGCCTGCCCTGTTAACTGGGGTCTAGGCTGGCCCCAGTAACATGGAGGATGGGGTGTCAGAGATCCCAGCCCCATACCCATTCTCCTGTCCCATTCTGTTATGAGGCAGGACTGGGGCTGGCAAACCTAGTCCTGCCTGCTTGTAGTAGCTTTGCAGAAGTGAGTAGCTTGGGAAAGGGTGGTGGTGAATACTTGCAGGTAGTGCTAGATGCCTTTGCTGTGGGAGCCCTCTGGGGTATATAGTGTGGATTTAAGGGCAATCTGGAGACATCATATGAGCATGCTGTATAAATACAGGCAGGATATTTCACCTTTGGATGCCTTTATTGTACCTGTCTTCAGAAGTAATGTAGATACAGCTGCAGAGTGATAATGGTCACAGTCACCATGGCAAATCCTACAAGAAAGCTGTATTCAAATTAGTCTAATACTTCCATGGCCTTGTGCATCAGACAGACAGCACTTGTTCAGAAAGGATGGGACTCTGCTACAGGCTGCAGGATACTAGCTTGTAATGTTCATGGGCAAGGCAGAGTAACCAACAGCCCATAGTGGATCTGGGTACTTGGATTTATTCAAGAACCAACAAGATTAGAGCTTTTACCCTACACTAGATTATCTCACACGCACTTGTTCCCCCCCCAGCATTATGTTCAGTAGGTCTTGGCTTCCCTTCCCAGCAGGGAGGTCATTGCTGGTCCGGGAACACTGGGGCCAAAGTTGAGTTGGATTGTGGTGTGCTGCTGCTTACAGTTACTGGCCTCGGGCATTGCAGACCAAGGTCCCTGAGCACACCCTGGCAGTCATTTCCACACATACCCCCTCATCTCCAAGATCTTTCCTCCAGCTGGGATTTTCACCACCTTCTTTCCAGGCTCCTTTCTTCTTTCCAAAGCCATGTCTTTTCAGGGAACCCTTCTTTGAGGCCCCTAGCCTCTCATTTTCTCAGGTCGTCTATTTGGAGAAACACAGTGCATGATCAGCCTCCTACATGGGGTTCTGTCTCTGTATTAACTGGAGGAGTTGGGATGTGCAATTCTTTCGTCCTGGTTTTATCAAAATTTATAGCCAGACTGTACTGGTTGCCGGTAGGAAGCAGCAGCCTTCCTGAGAGTTCAGAAATTCAGTTTCAGACATTCACACAGGTATAGACCCAGTTATCAGCTGCCTCCTAGTGTTTAAATTCCCCTACTCCCCCCCCCCCCAACCCCCCCCCCCCCCCCCCCCCAAGTAGTAATGCACCAAAGATGCCTGAAAATACAAAAAGAAACCATCACTGCTCTCGGGCTTTGTCCATGGGAAGTGGACTGAGTCACCATGCTAACTACAAGAAAAACATTCCAGTCTTACAGTGCTCCCTGTACTCATCTCAAATTAACTTCTCCAGGAGGGATAACATTTTAGGCGCATTTGTTGAGGAGGAAAATTGAAGCAGGGAGATGATAAAGACTTACTCAGAGCTAGCACAATAGATTGGTGGCAGAACCAAGGAAAGAGGAAAAGATCTGACCTCAGTCTGGTCTCTTGCAGTACTTAATTGTTGTAGGGGCCTCCAGTCAGTAATGAGTCTAACACAGTGGAAAGCAGAATTTCTCACGGGGGCGGGGGTTGTGGTGAAGATGTTCATTTATCTTCTTTTGTTTGAGAGCTGTCTTTGAAGGCATTGTTCTTCCACAGCTGCAGTAGCCTACATTCATTGTGAGAATTTTGGGACAATATGTAGAACGGATGATTGATACATGAGATAAAGTTGTGTAAGAATATTACTAGAAGATCATATGGAGATAATAAATTATGCAAAGGCAGCTCAAAGAAATAAGCTGAGGACAATTTTTGTGGGGTACAACGTGGGAGATGGTACAACAGATCCAAACAGGGATAAAAATGGGTAAGAGAAACAGCAACTAAAACATTCACTGGAACAAGTCACAAAACAGGACATGAGTTGAAGTATTACAGATAGGTAAGGCAGAAAAAGGACAGTAAGTAGCTCATGGCTAGAAAAGGAAACAAATTCTCGTGCTCATGAAGAGCTCTGTACTCCCCGTGCACCCTGTCATCTTTTTTCCATATCAGAAGGAGGTCTAAGTGCACTTTTTCCCTTGGGTAGGAAATCCAGGTGTCCAGGCAGCGTCTGGTATTTGGGAGGCTGGGACCAAGAGACACCACAGAGCTTGCAGAGCAGTCTAGACACATCCAAACAGGCAGGAAGATGCAACAGTAGAGATTGCTGCCTTACAAAATGTGAGATGAACTCAATGCATTCAAAGCAGAGCACATGTGGGTAGGAGGTACTCTCGTACACTCCTAAAGGGTGTGGGATAGAGACAGCAGTGAGCAGGCGAAGTTTGTTTTGGGTTTGATTTTTTTTTTTGTTTTCGAGATGCCCTTTATAAATTTGTTACCAGTTCTGTGCTAAGGTTTTTGAGAGCCAGGTATTCTCACATTTTCCAACTCTTTCCAACTCTTCTATTCTGTTCTGTTAATCAACTACTATATGGCCTGGACAGTTTTAACTCTCAGTGAATTTAGTTTTAAGAGCATCTTGAAAGATGTTATAACAAGAAAGTTAAAGAAGTGGATTAAAAAAAGGGAAGTTGCAGCCTGCAGTGAGGAGAAATTGTTATTACTAAAGGAGTATCTGAAGTGAAGATACTAACTTGTTATTAACATCCATCTACTGAGTCCACCACTTAACTCAGGCTTTATAGCAGATACTGTAATAAATAAATGAAGACCCAGCTGGAACAAGCTTTAGGAACAAGCAGTGGAAGGAGGAATGGTATAGGCACTCCTGTCAAATTATCAAATTCACCCTGTGGTTGTGGGCTTCTCTCTACTTTGACAATAAAGAGAGATTAGCTGCTCACTAAGATGCTGTGATTGCCTCTCCCAGTACGAACTGGCTCAGAATCTCCATTCTAAATGCAGCCTCAGCAAGGAAGGTGAAGGGAAAGCTGACTTTCCTTTCTCACTGTTGTATGCATAATACAATATTGATCTGCATAATTTATATTAGCGTTTTCAGTCAACAGAATATGATGTCTTAGATCTCAATAATTATTCCCTCCTTGCCTAACAAGACTGGTATTTCTAAATGTCCAGTATCATATCCTTGTGGACTAGTCTCCTGTGGCTTGATATAATCTCAGGGAGTTTGATCCAAACCTGTTGAAGGCAGTGGGAAGGATCAATTGATTTCAGTGGATTTTAGAGCATCAGAAACAGATACAGGATTTGGACCAGAGCATTAGCATAACAGATAATATTACTGCCTGCAGCAGGACAGCATTTTCCCCACTATGCTAAATCACCTTAAGATATTTAAAGAAATAAAAGAGGTCCACTTTTCCTTTCCCCTCCCAAAACACTGAAAACATTTCAGTTGCCTATGCTAATGTTTTACAATACTGCGTTTCAGAAATACAGGCATCAGGAGCTACATACAGGCACAGAATGTTATGAAACTGTGATACATTTTAAGTTGTTGAAGCAACTTAAGTTCATGATGTTATGTGTTAAGTTTCATCCCACAGGGAAGGTGTGAGTTTTTTGTTTTGTTTTTTTTTGGTTGGTTATTTTTTTCAATTTTTTTATTAGGCCCTGAAAAATGGAATTGCTGATATAATCTGAAGTAGTATTTCCTGAAGGGCCATGTTAGGAGTCTAATAAGCCCCACTGTGAGAGTCATTTGTCATTTTATCCCTACAGGCAAATTTGTAAAGGTTAGTGAAGGCTATTTGTCAAAGTTAAATGCTGCTTAAAATTTTGTTTCCAAAATACAAGCAGTTTGTTAAAAGTACTAGTTGTCCTTTTCAGATTATTTTGGTAAAAATAGTTTTGAATAGGACCGAGGGGGGAAAGAAGTGTCTAAAGTGAAATTGTTTATACACTTGCTTAATTATGAAGAACTGTTTTTCTGTATAAATAGTTTCAAGCTGAGCCTGCACAGTTTTAGTCAGAAAATTAGGATGATCTATGTGTAAAAACTCCCTGTGCCAATAGCCAATACTCGGAAAAATGCAGATATTTTAAATAGGTTTGGTTTAAGAGGGGAAACTAGTGTATTGGTGGCTAAAAGTATATGAATTGTGTATCCTGCTATTTGTTCTTCCCTAAATGCGAATTATGCCTTGCAATTCCAAAATGTCATTGTCAGTATATATTTGAAATGGTTATACTTGTAGATGGAAATTAAGCTTCCAATCTAGTGAATTCCCCCTGCTTAACTCTGATATGGTTTAATAAAGTTTCCATATAAAGTATTTTCAATACTAGGAAAAAGGCTGATACAAGAACCCTGCCTTTACAGTAGCAAAATGAGTTGTGGTTATTGCTTTTTAACATGTTCTTTAAAGCATGATTGTGTGAAAAGGCTTACAATTGAAAATCATGTTCCACTTAACTACGGCATTAGCATTTTACAGGGAGTTGGGTAAGAACCTTTCTTCTTTTAAATTAGGGGAATTTAGGGTTTTCTTTGTATTTTTCATCAAGTTACTTAGTTATTTTCTGACAATGCAAAAATGGACAGTTTAGATAGCTGAATTCACAGTAAACTTGTTGTAGGCTTATAGGATCTGATTTAAAGTAGCCCATAGATAAGTGATAGTCCTTCCACATAGCTTGATAGCCAGTCACCCCAATTCATAAACCAAATACTGAAACAAAAAAGTGCTTGTTTTCCTGAACTTTTTAATCAGCAAACTCTTCCCCAAAGATGGATCAAATCCTCTTTTTTAATTTATGCAGCATAAATGAATTAAATTGAAACCTGATTAGCTCACAGTTGGGAGAATCTCTCTGCAATGACTTGGAACACTTGCTAGGGATTAACTCCAAATCCCAGGCCCTGTATGCTTCTGCACTGCCTTTTCTAGTGGCATCATTTGTTCACGGTAAGAGACTTTAGAGCCCTTCTTTTGGAGGTTGCTGAAAGACTTATGTGCCTTTCACCTGTGCTTTAAAATGCTTATATGTTAATATTAGACTCAACAATTCCCCAGTAAGAATTTTCTGAGAATCAGTTAGTGAATCAATATTTATGAAATTGAGTGTATGAGTTACACAAAAGTATTACTATTTTACTTGAAGCAGTAGAGGAATTGCCATGATTGTAAAGTAGTAATTCCATTAGCTTGATGTCAAAGCTATGTCTGCTTCTTTTCTGCGAAAGACAAAAGCCCTTGTGAAAGTGCTTGCTCATTATCGAGAAATAATAGGATAATACTATGCAGTTAAGTATGAAAAGTTTTATTCTTACATCAACAGTATGTTAATGATAAGCATAACATTAACCTGTTGACATATAGAACTCTTTAGAGTAATCATTATACGTCAAATGTTTTTAGAAGTTTTACAGAGCAGTCTCATTTTTAACTCCAGATCATAGCCAAAAGGTGGCAGTATTCTATTCAATATTCATTTGCAAAACAGTATAAAAATGCATGTATTTATTGACACTTTGCTTCTAATATCAGATCGAACTGGTTGATTGTATCCTGAAAATAATGTCAGTTCATTAAAAAGGCCTATTTAGAATGAAATTAGAAATGAAATTTCTTGCTTATACCTGAAAACTTGCAAAAATAATCTATTAAATAAATTTTAAATATTAGGTATGTAGTGTTTCACATGATATCTACATTGTCACTAAAAGATAACTTTGGGGTCTGGGTGTTTTTATAGAGTACTTAAGAGCATCGAAACTTTTCCTCTGAGTGTTGGCAGAGTTAACTCATTTTACTTTCCAAAAGAGAGAAATTAATCTCCACATGTTTTTAATACGAGCCCAAACTTCTGCATTAAAAGCAATTTGTTTTATACAACCTAGAGATGTTGCAATATTTTTCATAAAGTGAGTATGGGCTTTTTTGTGCTGAGAGAATAAGTTGAAGAATTGTTGAAATACTGCTTTTCCTGGCTGCCAAGTTGTTTAGCTATACATCAACAGTTTGTCTCAGATTACTTTGAGATAAAAGTTTAAATATTAGTGGGAGAGAATGCTTGCAAATACAATTACGTTCAAGCAAATGTTTCCATGTAAATTTTGATCCATAGTTATGTCGGATGTAAATAAGAAATTACTGCAGTTACAGAATAAGTTTAAGTCCGATGCAGTAAATAAGTATTTTATGTTAATATGAAATACCTCAAAAAATCACTTCTTGTTACAGCCTTTTAGAAATATTTACGCACCAAAGACCTATTCCCCAAATATTGGCCAGTCTATTTTCCTGTGAATATATTTCATCCTTTCCAGTGTTGAAAAGTTTTGATAAACATTATATGTGGGATAGAAGAACACCTGATTCAAAGGGCAGGAACTGGGAAATCCAATTGAAATGGTACTACTTTTTAATATGCTTCCATATTCACCTCCAGTAGAGTATAATTCACACCTATCTACCTTTTGTAATGTCAAGCAAAACACAGTTGGTACAATTCCTAAGGGAACTGGAATTAATAGGCCTTGAGATTCATCACTGACTTCTCTCTCTTTTGCCACTTTATTTTCTGGAATAGCCTGCTCACTACATCTCTAAGAGCTGTTCCTTCAAAAAAGGACAAAAGACACGTTTTTGTTCAAGAATCATTTTGGTGTTCTCACATTGACAAGAAAGTGATGTGAAATTTAATTCTTTATTTATAATCAAACGAGGCAGAGCGTGGTCTCACTAGCAAATTCAGGGAACATCAGGAAGGTAAGCAGGATGAAGATATCAGACAAATACAGTTGGATGCCACAGATATAAAAGAGACTGATCAGAAGAGCAAAATGGATGATGTTAGTTTTTCACCAATAACTCATCACTTTTTTAAAAAAAAGTCCTAAAGAAGTGCGAGTGTGTAAATGCTGACTTTGCTAATAATCCGTTTCCTGCTGGGCTCCAATGTTTGTGATCCATCTGCTTCTAGAGTCTATTCCCAAGGAGTATTTTAGGAAAGCTTACTTGTACAGAAAGGCCTAGAAATTTCCTGAAATTTTTCTGGGAACAAATCCAGAGGATAGCGAACGCTCTGGGACGTATTCTTGTATATGGATACCGAAAAGAACCATTGCCTGGGGCAGTGTGTTCCCGAGATATTTAATATATCCCTGGAGGAGGGGGGGAAGTCTTCTCAGTGTATGCATCACATTTTAAGGAAATTTGGTCAGGAAGCACAGCACAACTACAGCAATAATATATTTACATTATATTTGAAATGCTGTGAGCACATTAAATCTAAAAGCAATGGCATACTCTTTAAATAAAACATAATTGTCATCGTGTAGGCTAAAGATACTTTATGCATGTGCAGTTACATAAGAGAGAGCAAATGATGCTCGGTTTTCTTCCTGTAATTAAACTAGGGGGGGTTTTATGCATTCAGGTATTATTCTTAACAGTAAACTTCTTTGTGATCATATGTAAGTAGAGCTTTAGGTTGAAATTTTGTCTGCTAAAGAGAAGGATGAGCTCCCTGAACAAAACAGAACAAGGGGGGAAGGATTTGGAAGGTTTTCACATTCATGTGTGGGAGGAGGTTTGCATCTGCTGGATGCGTGTGTGCTCTAGACCATATATTTACTGCTGTGGATGGCCTGTGCCTATGCACTTGTTTCTAGGGGCTGCTATCTCTGCTCTTTAGAGAGGCTGTGGTTTCCTCTTGAACTTCTGCCTTTGCCAACACCCTCTGTTTTGTCTTGATGCCAAATGCAGCAGTAGGCGGAATGGGGGAGGCTGTGCACATGTTCGGCCATTCCTGAAGTGCATGTGCTGCATCACGTATTGCCCATCGGGTGAGACTACACTTCTGAGGCCCTAGTGAGTTATCCCTATGTCTTGCTGATACTTCAGTAAAAATATAACTGGCTTGCAAATTTTGTCCTCTGTGTTCCTCCAAGAACGTTGCTTGCGATGTGCAATAAATCACCAGTTAATTACTTACATGCTACAGTGTTGGTTTTGACCTGTCCATATTAATTGTGGAAATCAATGGGACATTTGCTCTGTCCCACTTGATATGAATTCCTTTTTTTTGGTGGTGTTTCTGTAGTAGACCTTTTAGTAGCTAGCGTCCCAGCAATGTTTCCAAGCTTCAGTTTTGATTGAGCATACTTGTTTTACTTTAAAAAAAGATAATAAACATATATTTGTTTTACTTTAAAAAAAGATAATAAACACTTAACTAATGGGCAAAACTTGCCAAAAACTAGTTCATTACATTTGTGTGCCTCTACTCAAGGTTGCTGTTGGGCAATAAAGGCAGGGCAGAACGTAGGTAGGTTCTAGGAAATTTTGTGTCTCTTAGGGGTTTTGGTATTATTTAACTTGGGCATGAAAAGCAAATCAGTCTACAAGGGAAATAAAATTCATATAAAACTGTGCCCAGCTCTCTTGGAAGTCATAGGGAGACTTCTCAGGGACTGGAATGAAGTTGGGTAGGCCAGCATCTCCTTTGAAGATACTGTTAATGATGACGTTGCTAAAGAACATGAAGACGGTGGGACTGGTCCTGTGCTGTTTGTGTGCTCTGAAGTTGCTGTGAAATAATAGAAACTGCAGGTTTTTCCTAAGATTTGTTTGTGGCACTCATGGTTACTGTGCATGTATCTTACATGGCACACAAACAAGAGCACAGCATTGGTTTTACAAGAAACTGCTGTTTCTATTGCAGATAATTGGGAGATAATATTCTAGATTCTGTAGCACTGGTATCTACCGCTTCCACTTTTTGACATTCCTAAGCTCACACATTTTGAAGAATTAAATTTGGTGAATGTCATCATGCACTTAATATATATTTTTCTCCAGAGGCTTTGGGGGCTTTGTTTTAAGGGCTGTTTATCATTATGTGGTATGCATTATTATAGTTTTTTAACTTTCCATTTTTCTACCTAAAATTTAGAACATTTTCAGGACAATTTTCTATTTCAGGAGAAATTCCTAATTTACACATTTCAGTAACACTGTACGAGGGATAAACATCTTATTCTATTCATCCCATTCTTCCTTCAGGTATGGATAGGAAGGACTTGAAGGAGGATTTTCAACCATAGAAGGTTATTCCTTGCCAGAGCTTTGAACTGACATCCCATTGTGGAGCCCTTTGCAGTGGGTTTCACTGGCTTTAGAGGATTTGAAATAGTGGAAATTGTGAGGTAGTGAGATAGGTGGATTGTTAAAACTTAGAGCCACCTCCTTTTGCCTCCTATGAGCGTGATCTGGTAAAACCTTAGTTTACCAGGTAAACCTTAGTTTAACTGCTCAGATGAATGAATTCTTGCACTCAACAGCCATTACTTCACATGTAGTAGTTCCTGAGATCAGGTGCAAGTCAGTTTTTAACCCAGTTCACTGAGGAAGTAAGGCTTCTGCAATCATGCCACAGGTACCTCTGTTAGTCCCTTTGTAAGAATTGCTTAACCTGCAGGCCAATTCAGTCAAGTTTAAAAGTAGGGTAGAGATCCCAGAAGGGAAAATCTTCTGCAGTAGTTCCAGGGACTGAACCTATTTGTTCATCTGCCAGAGGATGAGAGGCTTGATTTTCAGCTGGATTTCCTGGCAGCCAAGTAGATGAACATTTACGTGTTAGCCAGCCCATCCGGTATGTATCTAGCTGCAAGAGGTAGAGCATTATGTCTCTTGTCCAACAGAAAACAAATACAAGTAGATAACGAGAACTTGAAGATACGGTTGCAAAACATGAGTGTGTGTGTTGAGGGGTGGGAGGGGGCTGTTGGTGTTACCGTTCAGCCATGAGACACAAAGACAAAACCAGCTTTTTCAAGAAATATTTGATTGCAGCTAATCAAGTGTGCAACAAACCTTAAACTATTTTGTTAATGATTGCTATCTAATGTAGCTACAGTTGAAAATATAATCACACAAGTTAAAGAAATTTAACATCAAAGAACATCACTTTTGGACAATTACTGCCAGTTTTGTGGACTTCGTGCTGAGTCTCACAGTCATCCTAAATTTATCTGAAATTATTATAAATTCTACTTAATATAGTAGAACTTTAAAATGCTGGAAATCCTCAGGGAAAAATACATCCTCTAAAAAGACAAGGTGCATTCATATGGTTGATGAAGCTTAAAATATCTTACTTGATCTTTCTGGCAACCAGCCTATAATCAGTCTCTAACAAGACCTTTCTATGTATCAGACTTTAGGAACTGCTGAAATAATGAGAAATGTAAAAGCAGAAATGAACTTGTTCATACTTCTTTTCCCATAGTGGTGAAGTAAAGGTCTAATACATGACTGAGGGGAAAGGTGTGGGTAGTGCTGCTTGAAATGACGACTCTAAAGGCCTTGCTCTTTTGGGCTTAGGTCAAGATTGTAGCAAAAATGTCATTCTCTACTCCCTTAAAAGGATGCCTATGTTGCTAACGCAGCCCCTTGGAGGTATGACTAGTTACTCAGAGGAAAATGCTTGTCCTCCCATTGGCAAAACATGTATAGGAGTCACAGCTGTTACTGCAAATACCGAAAATGTCTTCAATAGCTGTATAGTCTGAGCTCAAGTAAAAACTGACGGGCGCTAGCTATTGCTGTTGTAGAAGTTAAAATTTCTTTTCATCTTATGTGTTGCTCTGCCCTGCCTGAGGATAACAGGGTGTAGATTTTGAAACATTCAACTGTGTATGTAGGTACAAAATTTAATGATATCCCTTAATGAAAATGTTCAAGCTGATTTACACAATGTTGACATAAATAGCGGGAATATCTGTTTTTCATAGATAAGCCAATAAGATGACTGGCTGCCTGTCTTGATACCAGAAGCTCATATGAAACAGCCCAAAGCAGAACATTTTGCAGATAGTAGGGTTCCAGAGTTCACAATACACATTAGTTTGCAAAGTGCAAAACACCGACAGGCTGTCTTACAAGGTGTCTTCGTATTTGCATGCACATTACTAGCTATTCCATCCCTTCATAATTTAGCATACTTTCAAGGTTTGCTAACAGAACTGTAATTAAATATTGCTTGGGCTGCTCCTAAAACTGAAGGTTTGGAAGTAAGGGATGATTCAACATGCTGCCTTATAAACAACATGCCACCTCAGTTCACTGAAATGAAATTCACTTTTCCAGTTTTGAATCATACAGAGTTTAAGTTATCTTGGAATACAGTTCAATGTATTTGTACTTCAGATTTCACTGCTCATAGCACAGTGTATTTTTCTATTTACATTAGTTATACTGAGATTAAGAGAGAAACATTTTTGGGCTCTGGATCAAGACATTGCTGAAACAGTAGCTGGTTCATTCATTTTAATGGAACTACTCGCTGAACAAGTGTGAACAAGACTGATTAATGTGCACTTAAATCCATGAGCTCAAGTGTGATAGTTTTCATTGACAAAAAAATGACACCAAGGAAAATCCTTCTGTTTCTGCAGGTCTTTATAACAGTGTTGCAAAAGAGGAATAACTAACTTCAGGGTGTGTTAATTTAGGATTAAAATGTTCCTGATGTATTTCAAATCATGTAGAAAAGGGAATTGTCTCATAGATTGAGAGAAGAGAGCACACAAAAAAATTTCCTCCAAGAAATACTTTTTTGCTCACTATTACTTTATATTTTTGTGCCAACTGCATATATGTGTAAGCAACTCTGACCATGCCAGAAGGTATAACTCTGTGACCAAACTTTTGCAAGGATTTTTCATCTTATATGTGACTGATTGATCACCTTTTGCTTTTATGTTCCTTATATATGATTTTGCCATTGAAAGCAAACATACTAAATAGAAATGCAGTATGACAAATACAGATTTATTTCAACAATTCAGACTGTTGATTTAGAAGTCCAAGGTTCTCCTTGTAGAAAAGCAGAAAATATTTGCATAGAAAGCACTTGCCAATATTTCACAAAGCCTTTCAGAATTCAGAAATAATGCAGGAGATCTAACACCCTGTAAAACATCGCATCTTATGAGCATCTCATTTCCTAGAGGATACCAGTCCTTTAGCGCAGGGCTTAGAGCAGGCATCTGCAGAGTCTACCCAAAGTGGAAGAGTAGAAAGAAGCATCTTGCAGATTCATTTTCTCTCGAATTTTGGAAGCTCTTTGTCTTTGCTTGTCACATCTTTAGAGGTGCCATATTTCTTATTTTCAGGCCAGTGTATATCCTGGCATAGGTTAACCTTTTCCAAAGCAGCATTAATACCTGCCCTCTCCTCAGTGATTGTGGGAATGTGATTTTGAACTTAGGGCAAATTGCAAAATAGCTGTTACGTGCTTGAAGTACAACTTAGATGCAATTTACTCGTGGAAATACAGGCGAATAATCCTGGATCAGGTTTCATCTTTCCCATCCTTTCTGAGTTTTAAGTGCTATAATCACCTTAGCCATTATCAAGGTTGTTGGCACTATCACCATGATGGTTTTTAGCAGTGAGAGAACACAAAATGACTAAATTCCAACAAGGTCTCAGGACCTGAACTTGAGAAGTAGTGGCCGGCTCTGAAACCCAGTTTAATGTGCCACAGCATTCTGAGTTTGACACCTTAAGTCTAACTTCTCTCAAAAGAGAGAGGTTTTTAGATGTGCTTTTTGTGATGTTACCATTGAGCCAGGAGGAGAAAAATTTCGCTCCGGGCATATTTGTGTTAAAGCAACTTTCACTGTAGCTTTGGTAATTGTTTCAGTACGACAAAAGCTCAAATGACTGATCAGTTGCCCCTATTCACTAGTCCTTCAGGTCTTTCTGGACATCAATAAGAATTTTGCCTTTAAACTGAAGGAACTCATTCTTAGCAGCTTATGCTTAGAATTGTTTGTAACACAGAATGGTAAAATTACTGTAAATAAATAGAGTAATTTAATTCACTGAACTGCAGAGGATGCAAGTAAAAAATATTTTAACCATTACTGGGCAACTAAAGACAAAGGCAGCATGCAGGATAGCTGGCTGAAATGGCAGCTTTCAATTCACTTTGCAAGTAAAATTACCTCATTTTCTCCTTTGTTTTAATCTACATTTCATTTTACATTGTATTGTTCCAAGGAGGCATCATTAATCTTTCCAGCTATCCTGCTGTCATTCCTGTGTCCCCTGTGGCTTGGGGCTGCAGATCTTAATTATTTCGAAAGTTCCTGGTGTCAGTACCTCTGTGCAGGACTGTGATCGGAAAGAGAAAAATCTGTGATGATGCTTTGAGTTGTCCCTAAGAGAAAAGTTGGCAAAACTAAGCAGTTCTCTGGGGTCTTAGGCTGCAAGTCCCATAAAACAGTTTGCCAAACGTACATAGCAAAACTGGAAACTTCGATGAATTTTCATCGGTTGCACTGAAAAAAAAATTATTTTTAATAGTCCTACAGGCAACAAAGATGGGAACATGCATTGCAATGTACTGTAACTAAGTCTCCATATACCCTAAACTTTTCTTTACAGGGGTAGTTAAACATTGTTGTCAGAAGTCTGGCATGGTTCACGAGCAGGATTCCTTCTGTCGTCCACTCATCAGTTGCTAGCTCTTACGAGGTGCTGCCAGGAGTGAAGGAAATTACTTGTAGTCTGTACAAAAGCACGTTGGCCCTGGCACGTGGCCCACGCAGGCAGCCGTGGGAGAAGTATGCCGGTACGGGGGGGTGGAGTTGCTTGGGTAGAGCTCCTCCGTCCTCTTCTCAATGACAGTTCTGTGTTTTCACGCAGCTTTCTGTCAAGCTTTGAAATCAAACCAACTTTTGGAGTTGAGAGCTCACTCAACCCAGAAGGATATGGCTCCAGTCACTTGTGGAGCCTCTTTTAAAATCTTCCAGTGAAATCTTGACCATGTTGCAATCGATGGGAAGGTTTGAAGTCAGGAGGTTACCACTGACTTGAGCAGGATTAGACTTTCGCCTTGTGGGCCTATACTTGGCTTATAATTAAAAGTTTCCAATTCTTTTTAAAGATGCTGAAAATGTGCAGTGCCCATTGACTTCTGTAGGATCTCGATTGGATGTTCACATTTCAAAATATAAAACTTTTTCACCTGCTAACTTAGATAAGAATTTAAGAGCAATTTTAGACTTTTAAACTTGATCTTTCAGCTACTCCATTAATTTAAGGAAAGCAGTAGTACTTGTCCTACCTGTAGCTACTACTAAGGTGAGCACATAGAAACCCTACAGCATTGTATAGCCATCTAAAAATTTCCTAAAAGTGCAAATGTTCTCTCTTGCTTACCAGTGAGCAGTCAGCTGGGATTTCCTTTTGCGTGTGCCATATTATTCCCTGCTTTCTCTCTTTGCCCTTGCTGTTAATAAAAAGCTGAATATAAAAATAAAATTTAGTGAAAATAAGAACTGATGTATGAATACGGCATTCAAGAGTTTTTTGCCTTTTTTTTTTAAAGATATGTAATATTTGTTTAATATAACCCATATGTATTATGTGGGTGTACATACCAGTGAATATTTCTGAGTCTTTTTGCAATAAACTACATGATCATACTTTTAGCTTTTGTGATCCCAGAATCTTAACACCACCTCCCAGCCAGTGACCCTGTAATGAATGTTGCATTTACATTACCAAATCTCATCACCATATGTCCGTGCGCACTGTGGGGCTCAGAGCAGTTGAAGACTGCTGTAGTTAGGTCTGTGAAATAAAATGAAACACAACTCCAAATGTCAGATGAGGAATTTCGGCAAAGATGATGTTTAACAACAAAGATGCTGAGGAGAAACTGATTTGAACTGGGTTCTTCATAAGGAAATCAGTTTGCTTTATATTGACAGAGAAACTGAGTAAAGGGTATTCTTTCTTTGTAAATGTAGACACAGCGAACGCTGGCAGATAGCTGTACAGGTAAAAAGATTTTTATTAACTGCCAGGGTGCATTCTTTTCAATAAAGCTATCCATATGTGCTTTGAGGAGATAATTAAGATTGTTTTTCCTCAGAATGATTAATGACAAAGGACATAGAACCAGACAATCAGGTTGGCTTTCAGAATGAGTGTCCTGGTTTTGGCTGGGATAGAGTTAATTTTCTTCCTAGTAGCTGGTACAGTGCTGTGTTTTGTATTTAGCATTAGAATAATGTGATAACACACTGATGCTTTAGTTGTTGCTAAGCAGTGTTTATACTAAGTCAAGGACTTTTCAGCTTCCCATGCTCTGCCAGTGAGGAGGCGCACAAGAAGCTGGGAGGGGGCACAGCCAGGACAGCTGACCCAAACTGGCCAAAGGGATATTCCATACCATGTGACGTCATGCTCAGTATATAAACTGGGGGGAGTTGGCTGGGGGGCAGCAACCGCTGCTCGGGGACTGGCTGGGTGTCCGTCGGCGGGGGGGGGGCGGTTGCATCACCTTCTTTTTTTCTTTTTTTTTTTCTTCCTGGGTTTTTTTCCTTTTTTTTTTTTTCTCTTCCTGGGTTTTGTTCCTTTCTTTCTCTCTCTCTCTCTCTCTCTCTCTCTCTCGTCGTTTTACTTTCCATTACAATTTATTATTGTTGTTATTATTTTATTATTTCAAGTATTAAACTGTCTTTATCTCAACCCATGAGTTTTCCTACTTTTACTCTTCCAATTCTCTCCTCCATCCCACTGGGGGGGGAGGTGAGCGAGCAGCTGTGTGGTGCTCAGTTGCCGACTGGGGTTAAACCACGACAATGAGTCATTCAGATAGAAATGTTAAGTAAAACCAGTTATTTTCATTGTACTTCTTTGAAGTGGTGGTTTAATAAACAGCCCAACAGGGACAAATTTTTGGTCTAACGCCTATAGTGTCCTTCTTAAGCCTTATGGGTTTCCGTTCTGATATAGTGACATTTTTTTCATATCTTAAGAAGACTTACTGAAGGAGATTTTCATTTAGGAACTGTTTCATACCTTTATAAACTTCTGTCTATATGTATGCATATTATTTGCTCACATGAAGAGATACGACAAGGAATCATCTCTGTATGTAGTCTACCAATTCTACTGAAAATAATTATTCACTATAAAAATGCTTTGACTACAGGGTCATTTATGATCATATATTCACAGATGCTTTGTCAAGTGACGTTTGAAAGGTTTCAAGGGATGACATTTCCACCACCTTGTTCGGAAGACTCTTGATAATCAAATAGGAACATCAGTAGGAACTTTTTCCTTGATTCACGGCCTACTTTCGATGTGCCCCTTTTAAACTGTTTTTATAAGGAAAGACAAACTACTTGATTATACTGCTCTTCTGTTCCTCCATCTATCCAGCTGCTTGTCTAACAGTCCTCTACTAATTTCTGAACGTGGTAGCCAGTTTCAACCAAATTTGACTGAGGATTAGAGGTCTCAGAACTATTAAAGTCTTACACATTTCATGAAAATTGATACTAAAGGAGAGGGACTCAAGTCAGTGTCCCGCTGAGTAAAGCTCAGTCACAGCTTGCCACAGGGAATCTGCTTAACTGATTGCAAGTTCACAGTAGTGAAGTTAAACAAATATAAGTACTGGCTAGGTAAAGCCTTAACTGTGTAGTGAACAACAATGTTGGTTTTTAAAGTTTTCGCAAAAAAAGTTTTTCTTGTTTTCTTTGCATTTGGCCCTCCCTTGACTTTTCTTCTTGGCAACTGAATTTTCGCTTCTTCAGCAAGAAGCTGCAAAGGGGTTTTTAAAACTGCACTGGAATAGATGTCTACTGAATTTCAGACACTTTCAAAGCAGCAACCTATATGTTAAACTTACAGTTCAGGGGTAACTACCAGATCACATTCTGTGTGTAGTTATGAGGAATCTGGAGAAGTTATGGCTTGGTTCACTTTCATTTTAGATTGATCATTAAAACTTTTATTGAGTGACTGATATGATTTGTTTCAGAGGGAGTTAACAAAATCCGTCCTGGTAATGTGGTAGAGTAATTAAGGTTTGTTATTATGGTAATATGTATTGCTTTAAATATTTTCAACGTGGTTTAATTTCATTTCTTGCCAAAGAACGCTCATATTTTCATGGCAGCTGCCGTTTTTATCTGTAAAAGTGCACAGTAGTGTATCTTGGAGTCCATCCTTACTCAGGCAAAAGTCCTACTCATTACAGGATTAAACTTTTATTGTTAATTATAATAGTTTTAATCTCAGCTAGTCCTCAGTGGGAATGCGGACATAAATATTTGAATAAATCTCTTTATTAAACCATTTGTTCTGTCGGAATTGAAACTTCTAACACGTTGTCACCTAAAAGGTGCCAGTGAACCTGATGGACGCATGCTTCCCGCCAGCAGTGGGAAAGCGGTATTCCTCACCCTGTATTCACAGCCTTCCAGGCTGGTACCCTGGTGCCAGAGGTGACAATTTATAGCTACCTGGCACCAGAATCACTGCCCTGCCATGTAGCTTAGCTTGCTAGACTTTGGCACATCACCATATGGTTGATGTTCCTCTCTATAGCAGACCTCTCTATAGGAGACCTCTATAGGAGTTCCTCTCTTTAGTAGCTCAGGTTCAAGAGGCTACATAAGTGGTCCATTGACAGTCATCTATTGCTTCTCTAGGAAGCTGTGCTAACTTTTCTGGAAGTGGCTCAGCTGTCTCTCCTTTGTACTGCTGTGCCTGGTGACATAACCATCCTTTCACTTTCTTCCACTGAGATTACAGATCCAAGAAGGGGCTTAATCCATCTAGCTCTCCTCAGATAACTTCCCAGGTATCCAGGAGTTTCCTGTAGAGAAGCTAACATGATCTTAGTACATTTATGCTGTTAGATGTGTCTGCTGTAGACCGCGATGCCTGGCCCATAGACCGCCTGGTGCAGGATGGTCATGTCCATGTTTTTCAGGGCTACTGCACTCTGAAACAGACTGGTCACATCCATAGCGTTTGACCTTTCTGAGCCTCACATGGTGGCCCTACAAGTTGCTGGGTTATATGTGTTTTTCCAATCAAAGTGTAATGCGTGGGTTGTACTTCAGTCTGCTAGAGTGGTGATTTCATTATGTGAATCTTAAGGTATGTGCTGCAGGCTCTGGGGCATGACAGAGAGGAATGTGGGGTTATTTGCAATAGTGTTGGAGGACTACATTAAGCAGGACCCAAACACGGTGCAGGCTAGCCCGTGCTGCTGTCTTTTGGGAACAGTTGCTAGTGAACTATCCACAGAGCTGCCCTTGTGTTTTGATCTGAAGGGAGCTAGCTGATTTTCTCCAAAGGAAGGCTGGTGAGAAAGGTAGCCACGTGACCACTGCCTGGGAGTTTGTCAAGGAGCTAAGCACAGTGTAGACGTGTCCACTAAGGTCCCCATGTGGTGGTGTTCATCTGCTGGAAGATACGATGTCATACTGGGGTATTGCATAATACAAAGCAGAATACCCAGCTCTGGGGCAGATTTCTGGAGTGGTTGGTGCTTCCGCTATAAGCCACCAGATTTCACCAAGTCTGGAAGTTACGACCTTTGCTGTTTTCATGGCCTTGATCATGAGCCTACCCATAAGGAAAATACTGCATGGCTTAAGGCAGCACAAGAAAGTTAAAGAACATTTTCCTTAGCTTGATATAACTTTTTTATAACATCTCTTTGCTTATAATCATCACTTTGGGTCGTTTTCACACTTTTTCCACTTTTGTGATTTGTAATATTGTACTGAATTGCCTTCACTACTGGTTTAAAAACAAAACAGTTCATTTTTCTCACCATTGTTGAATGAAACTATTGTTTCAGATGGTAAAAATAAGATCCATTTGGTATTTGGATGCTTCTGGATACTAAAATGTTTTCTGTCATGACTCCCTAAGCACAGGACTCATGACTAAGCATCATACCAGGGTCTGAGTCATAAAGGACTGTAAGTAATGTCTGAATTCATATGCGCTTCCTTGGAAGCATTTGCACAATTATGTCTTGAAGCTTTCCCAGTTGTAGGTGCATTAATCTGTCCACATCATGGGAGAAGTGAGAACTGGATGCTTTTTCTAAGGTTTATTCTTTTACTTTGAGAAAAATGTAGAAGGCATAGTTCATCAGCTTAAGTCATCTTTCTTCTCCTTCACAGTGCATGCCTATGTTAACATTTTAGTGCAAATTAGGAGTGCACTTCTGAAACAAAACTCCTGATTGTGCCTACTGACTGTGCTTTGCTTCTCGTTGTGGGGTAGTTTTGGAGCATATGGGCTAGATTCCTTTGGGTGAAACTAAATTGGAGTACAGACTCCCAGAGCACACCTAATGCACTCCAGCCACAATAGGACACGTAGTCTATGGGACCAGTCTAGAGTTAGTCCGGAAGTCTCTAAAAAAAACCAAGATAAAAGCAAAAAAACCCCTTAAAATGTGTGTACTGTGGATGTCAGGTCTTCCACACCGAGTGTTCTGCCCTACCGATTCTGTCCTCTTGGTCTTCTGTTGATGTAGAAACCACAGCGCACAATGCAGATGTTACATGCTTTTCAAGAAGAGAGTATCTTGGAGTTGTGAGAAACTTGTCCACGTTTCTTCTTGATCTCTTTGGAAATTGTTTTAGCTTCCTTATCTCCTTACAGAGCAAGAATGTATGGGCACTATATCATCTTGTGTTAGGTATCTGGTTAACCACTGAGGCACTGAACTTTGTCTAGACACGTACTTGTAATGTATCTTGTACTTCACAAAGAATTAAAATCAGCAGCTTTTTTGTGGAGGATGAGGATGGGGAAAGCAGAGAGGTTTTCAGATGTGTATCAATTTGTTCTTACATTGATTTTACATTTGTTTCAGAGGAGTTACTTAGAGTTGCACTATTTTAAACAATGAGAAAATTAAGGGCTATGGCTTGCTGTCCCCATTTTATTTATGTGCCCCAAAATACCTTGGAGGTTATTCAAATAAATGCACTCCATTCCATTTACTTGACTGTGTGATGGCTTAATCATGCAAATAAATGTGTGGATGATATTTATTTGACTGTCCGTCATGTGGTCTCTTTGACTGTATGGTAAAGCATACTTTCTTTTTCCCCAAAGAAAAAAATTAAATTAAATGCAAAAAAACCCCCATGTTGTAATGCTACAGTTGAGATTTTAAACACACAAAAGTCAGGACATTCAGAGTTACGGCTCCCTAGAGCTTGTAGCTCAGCCGTGTTGTACATGTGGTGTAGATTAAAGCAGTGATTTCCTCTCCTTTCTGTACTCCTTTCTCTTCTGGGTCTTTTCCTCTTTTTCTTTTAGCTCTTTTATACTGCCTGTGCTGGAGCTCCTCCGTGGGATAGGTGATCCTGTAAAGGCCCCGGTTGACAGGCACTGGAGCAGATCCCATGCACGTGAGACTCTGGTACTGCTCGCAGCAGCAGAGGAGCATAGCAAGGAAAAGAGCCCGGGAACCGCTTCTGGGGAGCCCAGCAGCTCCCTGCCTGGCATGTGTGGGGCTGGTCCTGTCTCCGCTTCATACTCATCTCACAACAGCTATACTGTGCTGTCCGTACTGCAGCCTTATCCGAATAGCACTTCTTTTTTTTTTATTTTCACGTATGTGCGCTTGCCATGAATCGCTTCCTTGATGCACTCTGTTCGTGTTGGTCTGTGTTATAGAGGGGGTAGTAACTTAGCAACGAACCTGTAGGCCCTCGTTCACGCTTATTCTGTGAATATCACAGATACTCCGTGAATGAGATAAGCAGACGATGCGATAACATTTCTCAAGAGCCAGATGTAGCCTAAGTTGACTGACAATGAAGGATGGATGCTTCTCAGCATTCACGTTGATAAGAATTATCTGAAAAGAGTATGTGAGTTCCCACAACACTTTTATTTCCTGGGTCTTACCCTTTTTCCTTGTTACTTTTTGTATTCTGTATTCCTACATAACCTGAATAAAGTATTATATACTCTCTATGTGGTTACTGTTTCTTTGCTGGTCTGGTAAATAACTTGCAGTGTTTTCTGACTTGGCATAGTAAAACTCCCAAAGCTCCTCAACAATACAAATTTCTGGAGGGCGATAGGTGTAAATTTTCCTGAAGAGAATGCTAGTTTGTTTACACTCCTCTAGGCCAAATCCTGTAATGGAAGAGCTCGTCTGTTCAACTGCTTGCTTTTTTACAAGTGCATATCCATATACCAGACCCTGGATTTTCCAAAGAAAAAATAAAAATATTTCAGACTGTCGTTATTAGTAGCTAAAAGTTCTTGCTTTTTCAATTCTATAAACATTGGGATAATTAAAATATTATTCTAAATCCTTTTGAAATAATAGTTTTGGTTTAGTTATTGCTTGTTAAGCACTTATTGTAGTAAAAATAAACACCTTTCTATTTCAACTTATACAAGCAGGATATTATTTCCAAGCTCCTCAGGGCAGGGATTGTACTTGTCCTTGTATCTGCAAATTATTTATTGGAAGAGGGGCCCTATCCTCCATACGGCTTCAGCATTAATATTAAGTGATGATCTTCATATGGAAAATATTGAATCTGAATACACGGAATTTTGTAAATGCCAGCAACCTCTTGTACAATCATGACAGAACTTTTCTTCTTCAACTGTTCATATTTCTCTCCTTGGTTCTACACCCCTTTGTTTAATTGACTAGAGGAGAACAAAGCAGAGAAGTGAGACACTGAAGTTAATATCTGAAATGCAGTTGCTCCGAAAAATCATTTTCTGGTTTTCTATGAGATGGATAAAGGATTTATGTCCAGACACGTCGAGGGTGATGAGACGGGCATTACCGGTTTAAGGAGGAATTCTGTCTCGAGTCTAAATCTTCCCACTGCTTCGTGGACTTACCTGCACTGTGTGCCAGGCATGGTCACCCCTCTTCTCTTCTCCAATGTCAGGGCACTGCTGTGCTTGTGACAAACTCAGAGCTATCGTTCAGCTGCCTTTCTCCAGCCGGCCATGCGTACGAAGGCCAGTCACGGTCAGCTCTAAAGTTGGTACGCCTCTTTCTGATGGGTTCAGGTTATTGGGTCATTCTTCTGTTCAATTTTACCTCCTTTCTAAAGATGCCTCTTTCCTCAGACACATCAGAAAAGTTCATCCAGACGTTAAGTCTATAACATGCTTCATCTCAGTGTGATACTGTGACGCTATTAGTAATAGACTAGCTACTAGTTAGCAATGCTAATCAAATAATAACTGTGAAAGTAAACTATTGGTAATTAGTCCACTGTAACTGTCTTTACACAGTGGCTTCATGTACGCGTTGTGCTAGGATGCCTTGCATGACAGCACACTCGGGGAGAACCTCATCATGTCCTTGTTGACCCCTCAGACAGTACCTTCGGAGCCTTCCTGATGAACTCTTCCTACTCCTGCAGGTTGATAGTTTTATCCCTTGCAAAATTCTTGCTTACTTGGTACATGGAGCTGAAATCTGAGCAAGGTTGAAGAAGTCCAAGAAATAAAAGCAGACGTAAAGGAATTGGTTTGGATATGTGGTTTTACTCAGTGTTGCCAGTTCAGTTTCTATTTTACAACAAGCTTTAACAATGGATAAGCGTTGTATTTTTAGAAAAAGAAAATACTTGCTAGTACAAAAGAAAGTGTATTCCAAGATTTAGTGGGAATTATACTACCTTTTCTTCCTTGGTCTGAAGGAAGAAATAAACCAAACTGATTTAGGCCTGGTTTTGATAAAATAAGAGGAGAAATCCAGGGCAATCACAAAATGGGAGAAGGTAACAGACATTGTAAGAAAATATTGGATGGAGCAGCAGTCATTGCCAGCATTATATTATAATTGAATGTCCTAGGTTATTGGTTTTGTTTTTAATGAAATGCTGTATATAGATCTGTAAAAGACAGTACCTTTTGTCCCTGCTTAAATATTTACAGATGATATATGGAAGCCGTTATCAGAGTTAAATTAAAAGATCCTACTATTTTGTATCTTGTATGTTTACATAAACCCTATCAGTTCACATTTAATAAGATTTGCTATCAAGAGAATCACAAACTGTTTAACTTTATAACATCTGCAGCTTTTTCAGTTTTTTAGGGGTTACATGTCTGAGTAGATTTCTTTAACTCGAATAAGGAATTATGGAAACAATTAAATTTCTTCCATATTTTCATGTCACTGACAGGCTTCCGGTTCAGCTTTACAACATGGTGTTTCTTTGCAAACAGCTAAAACGAGACATTCCACAGGAACAGAAAATTTGCTATTTTTGTTATCACCACAAGCATATGATATCTGCCATCAACAGTTGGGAAAGTTTCCATTTAAATAGAGAAATAAATATTTCAAAACACTTTTAAACTAAGTCCCAGTAGGTGTATATTGCAAGAGCACACACCAGTTTAATTCAGGATTATATTGATTTTCATTTTTGTCATTCACTGTGGTAAGTCTGCCTTAGATCATTTGTTTAAATACGTTCACATATTTACAAGAAACTGCTTCAGTTATGCACAACACGCCCGCCTTTAAAAGTTACAGTTTGGATTTGTACCTGCTTATGAAAGATAAAATAAAAAGCAACACGTTTCAATCTGCAAAGTGTTGTCAAAGATGCATTTTTGCAAAGGGTTCCCCATTGACTCATTCTTTGTGGACTATTATTATAAATGACTCTTCTGTCCCACAGCAAGGATCTGTCTGGCAAGCCAGGTTATTTTCAAAAGCAATAAAAGACATGCATAATGAGAAAAATGACTTGATAGTTCACTGTGTCCTTCCTGCTCCTGATGAAAGATTGTTCAATACAGCATATTTTGCATTACTTTGCCCAGTCCACTTTTTAATAACTCATGGAATATGATTCTTTATACTTTCCCGGTGAAGTCTACTCTTGTGTACATCTAGCTATTACAGTCTCTCATGTGGATTATTTTTTCCACCCTAAGAGAATTCCTTTATTCTCTGTTACATGCTCTTGTATTGCCTTCCACAACTTTTCCCAATGGTAGGGGCTGTGAGTGCTTGTCACCGTCATGACATAAGAAGAATTCACATTCTTCTAATCTGCCTAAGAGGATCAGCCCTCTGTGAGCTCTGTAGGATCCAGCTGGAACCAGTTAGACTTTTTAGAGCCTCATTTTTGCACCCAGCTCAGATCAACTGGGGAAAGGAGAAAGCTTGTCCCCTTTTTCCCCTCTCATTAGCACAGAGCAGCATATTTGAAACGTAACAGCAAAGCAAAAATATTGGAAGTTTACACATGAATCCTTCAATATAAGGTAGTAAGCGCTCAATTTCTTAGCAGTTAAAAAATGCATGCTCTCCTTTCTTTCACACCTCGTGGTTTGCTACTAACCTGAGGATTCTGGAGGTGACCGAAAGCGGAAGCTGTGAGTGAGATTTGTGCCTAAATGTGATACTATTTGAGATCCTCCTGTACATCTCAGTCCAGGATATAAAATATAAGGACACAGGTTATTTTGCATCAGTGTGAGTGGTCCAGCTAGACAGGTCTTCTCTCCAGCGGCGCCACATGCCAGACTCCGTGTTGGAAATGTGCACGTTTCCAGAGTCAGTCAGCTCTCGGAGATGGGTTTTACAGCAATAAGGTGTCGAACAGCAGAAATGTATTCCTGTGCACATCTATATTGTATGTTGCATGGCTGACTTGGACATCCATGGTGGTGTGAATTCCTTCCAGTACGTTTCTCCAGCTATCCTTGTCCTATAGAGCTAGACTATAAGATAGACTGTAAGACTATTGACTATAAAACAATGCCTATGACCAGGCTATAAGATAATGCAATTCAGAGGTGGTAAGTGATTTCAAGACCATCACAGGAGCCACCGCGGGTGTTAAGACTCCAAACCTACCCAATCTATGTACTCATTGCTTTCAACCCACTGACCTAGAATTAATGTGAACATCCATCTCAGCCTTGTGGGCGTCATGCAAATTTCAGAACAGCCAGAAGTTAAGAACAGCCAAAACTCAGGGGCAGCTGTCTCTCTTGTTTTTCACTGGCTTGAAAACTACTGATAATCCTAAAATAAGTTAAGGTCTGCTCAGTGCTCTGGAACAGTAGGAGGTTACTATGCTGTATTTCTGAGAATGTGCCAGTTTGAGCTTTTTGGGAAGCTGGAGAAACTTGAAAGGTTTGGTCCCTCTGCTCCAGCTGTTGAACCCAAAAGACATGTGCTCCAGCACCGGGAAACCGCTGGAGGACTGTTGGGTTGGGTTGCTCCCCTCCTTTGGTGTGGAAATGTGCAGAGGCACATTCTGCATCAGGCTGTTAAATGAGAGCTTTGCTCTGGAGGGAAACATCTCTGAATTAAAACATACTTGTTCCCACCTGCAAGAAATTCCCTTTTTATTTCCTAATGGAGCTTGTTCTAACCCCCTGTGTAATCCTCTGTCAGTCCCTTTTTGTGCCGAGGGGAGGGCAGAGATGAAAGACTGTCTGCTGGAGGCAGAGCTGAAGAAAATTGCCTGCATAGCTGAAAGTAACAGTAGCATCAGCTCTGGAGACCCTGGTTCAAAACTGAGATCACGACAGTGACTATTGCACATCCTCGCGTGAGAAGGAGTTTACCATCATTGAGAGAGGCTGCGGAGGAGCTGCCGCAGCCGGTGGGAAGTACCAGGACCCTCCCTGCAGCCTGAGCGGCACGAGGGCAACACGCTGTTGGGGCATCAGGGCTTCTCCGAGCCCTCGGCACCAAGTGAGATAGGGTTAAAAGAGCTTTATATCCCTTTTTTAGCCTAGAAGATTTTCCTACTAGTTTTTCTCAGAGTTTCTACTGAGAACCAGCAGTTTTGGGTGTCCCTGAAATGCCTCCTGCCAGCCACGGACCTGCCGTGTGAGTGCTGCTGTACCTCAGGCTCGTCTGTCTGCTGAAGCAATCAAGAGCTGTCGTTCCACTTCGGCACGATGGCGTGGGGTTTCATAACGAAACCAGTTCTGACAGTTCGTAGGAACATTTGGCACAGGTTCCCTTTTTCTAACTTTTCCATCTCTTCTGTCCACAGTTAAGTTGCGATCCGAATCAAAGCGAATTTAGTAATGTTTAAAATAAGTTGTTCCAAACCCAATTAAAATTAAGGGGAGTTTTCTGTTGATTTTGGTAATTCATATTGTTGTGGAGGAACACCTTGCCAGCAGCTCAGATCAAAGCGGCAGATAGGAGAAAATAAATTTGCTTTTTTTTCTGAGATCTTGGAGAAGGAGGAGGCCAGTATGTTGGTGCAGAGCATTTGAACCTCCTGCAGCATACCGTCCCTTCCTGTCTCTTCGAATTAACTGTGCTTTCAGTCAGTCTTGCTTTAGGTTTTTAGGTGTACATGGGCCTGGGACTCAAACAGTGGAAGAGCCAAACCTTCACATGATAGATATTTCCTTTGCAAACAGAAAGTGGACTTCCTGTCCTTTTTTAAAAACCCTTCTTCAGGCTGCATAATCTCATGAAACAAAGATCAGATGAGGTTTCTATCAATATGCTTAATTAATTAGGAAGAATAATTTATAGAAATGTAGTTCAACTGTGGTTCTTAAGCAGATAATATCTTGTATCAGTACATTTCCCAGACTAATTACTAGATGTGTGAAGGAGTCGTTCTCTTTCTACATGCAGATTTAACTCGTGAAAATTTTATGGAGATGAGAAGAGAGATGCAGAAAAGCAGAGAGTTTCTGTCCTCCTACAGACCCAAAGGGGGATGACACTGTAACAGTAAGAGTCTGAGAAATTTGTAGTAGTTTTTAAGCTATTTAACTTCAGGAGAAATGAAAGGTTCCAGAAAATTTCTTTTTTTGCAGAACAAAAGTTTTGAGTGAGAAAAGTATTATCAGTAGTTGCTTACATATCGAAAGAGACCTTTATTATAGAATAATAAGTAATAGACTGTAATTTGTTTAGCACAGGTAGTACTACTATAGTTATGAAATAAGTTGTTATATATTTGTAAGGCAAATTTCCTTTTTTCAGCTGTTATAGCTGACTTCCCTTGGTTATGTTTCAACCATTCTTCTCCTTCATCTCTGTTCCTGTCAGGTATACTTTGTTGCATATAGGATTTCCAGATCTGGTCAGGGTTCTGCAGTTATCCATAGTTGATATTAGAAACAAATTAATATCACAATGGCAAGAGTTATATAATTTTTAGAAGACCTAAAGAAATTAGAAAGAACTACTAAGAAAATTGTTGGGCTTTTTTGCTGTTTATCCAACAAATATGACCTGAAGAAAGAGAAGTGATGCATTTATGCACATGAGGATTTTGTATTTTAGAATATGATAGACTTCAAAATGAGGGAAGCCTTTCAGCTTGCCAATTGCTTTGAGTTATTCCTGTCAATCGACCTACCTAATCCATTACAATCTCTTCCTTGAATTTAAAGGACTGGAAATTGGTTTTAACTTGCTGTGGCCAGACACTTCTCCTTAGAAAAGAAATGGTCTCGAAGCAAAACCTTACCTTGGTATATAGCTCTCCAGGATCCAGCTGAGGACAGCATGGCTCATCTCTGCTCAGGAGGGATTCAGAACCGGCTGTTCGATTTTCCTCACAATACAACAGTGAAGTGGGGACTAGAGTCTGCAGTGAACGGGTAGCTCAGCCCTGGATCCTAGCACATGCAAACCATGGTCTCGTTTTGACGGTTTGTTCTCATGGCTTAATTGAGAGGTGGCAGCACATAGTGTGTATTGCTCTGAAAAAACCTCTAATGGTCCTGGTATCAGAGTTGGGGGCTTTATGGAATATTTCCTGACCCTGAAAAAGTTAACTTTTCCTTTCTTTCCTTCTTTCTCTTTTCTTTTTTGGGGGGGATTCCCCACCCCCCAGGTATCTGAAGAAAAAGTAATGATTACAATAAGAGAAATTGCAAGAGGTTTTCCATATCTAGAGACAGTGGTGACATCCCCATAAATCATGGGTAACCCTAACACAGACAGCTTTAAAGAGGCTTAGTTGTCATGAGCATACATACATAGGTAGGACCGTTCCCATTGTATTTGTCTTTCATACCACAGCTTATAAAAAACAAATTTCTGTCATCGACAATTATTAATCGTCCATTTACCCTGCTGAGACATCTAATAAAGCATCAAGTACAGAGTTAGAACACGAGAGAGAAGGAGAGAAAATGTAATCCAAATTTTCAGAAGTAAAGGGAAGAAAAATCGCATGTAACATCTGTGCACCACATGTTCATAAATTACAGTGGGCCTGTGAACATTTCTTCTCTCATCTGTATGTCACGCAGATTTAATAGTTCATAATTTTACAAAAAACAACATTATTATGCACCATGCCTAAAAGGAGGTGTGATAGCTCTCCAGCAGCACTGCTGCAAGCTGCTCTCCACTGAGGGCAAGCTGGTCGCGGTTTAACATCTTGTGGTGTCTCAGTCTTTGCATGCAAAGCTCCTTCTTCATGGCGAGGCTGAGGGAAGCACCGCTGAACTGCACCTCGGGAGGCTGGTCCCGAACGTGATAACCTTTGACACTCCAAGGAAATTTATGTTTTGTGCTTAGACCACCAAAAAATGTTGTTGGAAGGTAAGGGCTCGCTGAGAAATACAATGTCTCACTGAGAACACAGCCTTTCCATCAGCAGTGCATTACAGAACAGGGTTTTTTAGCTTGAATGAAAAAATGAACAAATGAAGTGTTACGCAGTTGGCACATTTTACAAATTTTTTACCCACCGCTAAATTGCAGGTGTTAATCTAAATACGTGTGCTTTCCTCTACTGAACTGAGACAAGCCCACAGCGTACACAGGATACACAGATAACCAGGTTTGCTCGTCTTTTATTTCTGCTGAAATTTATCCATCTCCGCATAGAATCCATGCACAGCATTAAATCCCAAGTCTTGGGCTGGCTCTGCATGCCCATAAGGAAAATCTGCGTTGCATCTTGTAAACATTTATTCCAAGCTGTGGAGGAAAGCAGTGATTTAGATGCAGAGCTAGGAGCAGAAGAGGGATAGAGAGACAAGTCTGATGAAAGCAAATCATGCTTTTATGTTATCTCCCATTCTTAAAATAACCCTCTTCCCCACAAAAATGATGACAACTTAAAGAAGAGATAGCGCTTATAAAAATACAAGAATTTTTCCCACATACATACGGTTAATAATAAAATTTTTAAAAAGAGAAAAAGAAGCCACAGATTCCAATATGTAAGAAGCAAAAGCAAAATCTTCAGGGAACACACTTGCAATAAACAAATTGGAGATTACAAGCATTGCAGAATTAGTTTGCTAAGAACACTGGCAACATTTAGACTCCTTAAGACCAGAAACATTTAAACTTAACTTTAGTTGTAATATACAACTTGAGAGTCTTGTTCAAGAAAAACATGGCTTGGAAACAGTTTCCAGCATGAGAAATTTCCGTCCTTTCTCTTTTTCTTTTTCAGATGATAGTTCTGATTCAGGGAACTATCAGATTGAAAGATAGGGGCTGCAAACCCTATTTGAAGCGTTCCCAAAGAAGAGCACACAGACACTGTCTTCCTCTGCTTAAGTCTTCATTTAACAAAGTGCTTAAGCACAAGCCTATAAATGGATTTAAGTAGAGTTTCTGTCAAATGTGGTAGGAAATTCTGTTGCAGTTATCAAATCCTAGCAAGGGTTTGTTTTCTAAGTAATCAAATTACTTTGTTAATTGAAAGCCTCATATTTCTCTTCTGAACTCGAGACAGCTACTGCATTTTACGAAAGGCCATTAAACGCAGTGCAGAGCAGGCAGTGCCCCGCTGGCAGGAAAGGTGGCTTTCCCTGGCTGACTTCTCCAAAGGAGGTCTGCACCCGCCAGGGAATTTAACTGGGTTCTGTGTGCGACGAACTACCAGCGCAGGGGCCACCAGCTGATAGACTAGCTCCCCCAAACCAGGTAAAAATAAGAGTCAGACGTTGGAACCAACTTGTTGGCAATTGCCTTTGCCTGCAGCCGCACGGTGGGATAATTCCAGTTAGTCCAGGCGCACGTGCCTAATTCATTTTTGCATAGGAATTAAGAAAAATTGTGAAGCCAGAATGCCTTATCAGCCCAAATTTCAGATTTAAAGATCATTAGAACTATCAGAACAAATAATAACGTTTTTTATTCATCTTTTTATTTTTCAAAGATAGAAAAGACGGTGGCCATGTTTCCATAACGAGCACAGTGAGATTGTAGCATTTCTGCTTTCATAGCAGGAGCAGTTTTCCTGGCTCTCTCTTTCCCCCGTACTGTTGATGGGTGCGCTGGGATGCTGTTGTCTTGCAGACCTGCTGTCTCCTCACCCTCCGAAGGCTCAATTCCGGTATATGTCCTATGAGTCTGCAAAGATAAACCAGTTTTTTTACCCTGGGAAAATGGAGAGTAGAAATCAGCTCTGCAGTGAGCATAAAGAACTTCTGACTCATGCCTCACTTGGTCTAATCTAAAGCTTATTGAGCTTAGGAGAATCCTGCTGGGTTCCTTTTGGCTTTACTGCAGGACGATGGTTTGGGAAGTGAAGTTATGTTGCATCCATGAGCACTTCATATCTTTTCAGTTTTCATTCATTTTCATTAAATCTTTTGTTTATCAACATGGGGTGATATGTTCCTAAAACAGTAATCCAAAATTTTTTTTTTTTAATTTGAAATGTAAGACATTTCAGGAAATTTGTTTTAAATTAGCATTATTGCTAAGTAAAAACATTTCCCAAGGAAAAAAAAAATTTCTGAAAACTTTGCAAGATTTTAATTAAAATGGAATCAAGGTATGAACGGACAACTAGAAAATAAAGTCTGCAAAATTCAGTGCTATCATGTTTTCAGTTTAATTCTTTTTGTTATTTAATGCCAGAGGATGCTTGGAGTTTTCAAACAGGAGATGAACATACTTTTTCTCGTGAGGAGGCTGCTTGCTAGGCAATGTCGGCGACCACGGAGAGCAGTTGCAAAGGAGGCTCAGAGAATATGGAAGCTCCTGGTACAGACATATTTTTTTCTCAGGGAGGGAAAGCAGAGCGTATAGGAGCAGACCTATAGGATAGGAACTGTGTGTTCAGGGAACTGATTTCAAATAGGAAACAGAAGCTCATTGATACGAGCACACTGGAGATAAAACAGGGTGGGAAAATATTTGCGTTCCTGGACATAGCTTTGTACCCACTTTAACTCCGGGTGCAAGAAGAGTTTGCTTTTTGTTTGTTGTTTGCAGTC
>NW_008824676.1:7172935-7184613 GCF_000699105.1 Pygoscelis adeliae
CTGCTGCTGCTGGACAACTCAGCCCTCTTGTCAGCATCGCTAGAAGGATGTGACCAGAACGGATTTACCATAGAGGAGGCAATAAGCATGGGGAAAACCAGCAGCAGCTCAGCTGCGGTTCTGATTTTGTTGGTGGGGAACTGCGACGATGCATCTTGCCTGGATAACATGGCTGAAGGTACTTTCCGTGGAAAACCCTGAGCAGAGCCTCCGTGAAGCATGTGCTCACTGTAACTGCGTGAGCTGCCTGTAAAATGGAGTTCTGAATGTCATTTTAAATATTGCCTGCATTATAACTCCAGAGAAATTCATACCTATTGCTGTTCATGTCTCACAAGGTGGCTTTTGCCCAAAAGCATTTTGAAGGGCTTTGTGGGCTGCAGCTGCATAGTCCAGCCAGGAGAAGATGCCAACTCCCGGATCGCAATGTGCTGGGAAGACTGTGTGGGAGATTAAAAGATTACAGATGTTATCACAAGTGGCCACATCAAAAAATAGGGTAAGAGAAGCATTTAGTCCACTCCTTTAAAAGGATAAAATGTTTCTCTGCAGCCATGGAAATGAAAACAAGGATCAGATTAATACCTGAACGCTAGCATCCTAAGCTAAAATGCATAAAGAAATCAATGTTTCATTGCACCTCTGTAAAATGAGACAGGGAGATGAGTGATCGGCGCTGAGGCCTCGGTTCCTCAGTGGGGCGGAAACCAAAGATTCATCGAATGAAAGTTAGAGCTTTAATTTTCCAGCAGTGGAAACCGGCATTTTGGCATCTCAGTGGAATTTTGAGTTTCTCATTGTACCCCAAACAGGTAAAAGGAGTTTCCCAGAAGAAATACAATAAAAATTATCCACGTTTCTGTATCTCTCATAAACCCCAGAAATTCCAGATTGTGAGGTTTAGGAAAAAAGTTGTGTTATTTCCCTCAGTTTTATCTTATAATATTTTTCATTTTTATATATTTTATCATTTTATACTATTTCACAGGAAGTAACAGTGAATAACATTAATTTACATGAATTCATATTTCCAGATAAATAATAAAAGAGAAGTGGATGTATCTCCTAATTCTGGGATTAATAGTTAAGCTTATTTCCTGATTACTCCCTACAGAAGTGAGTAGAAATTTTTTAAAGAATAATTTTTATGAAAATGTTGCTTTGGATTATATAGAAATATTTCCTTTAAATTTTATTTTGATGAAAAATATATTGAGGGTATTGTGAAGTTTAATGTAAATTTTAAAAATATTTTTTTGCATTGTATTATATTAATTTTCATTTTTGTATAATTTTTACTTTTGCTTTATTAGGTATAGTAATGGTAATTTATATTATGCACATGCAATATCCATGTGTCCAACTGTTTCATTATCAAACACAAGGTCTTTTGGCTTAGGAAGGAAATAAATGATGTTTCAGTGAAAATTATATGTGAGCTTAATGATAATATCTTTAAGGATTCTGAAAATGTAAAGTAACTCTTCTGCTTTTAACAAGGCCTAATAAAATAAAGTAAAATAAAATACCAAACACAGCATCACAAAATACTATCTTGAAACCCTCTAAATGAAAGCAATTGCGTCCAGCTCTGGAGCCCTCAGCATAAGAAAGACATGGACCTGTTGGAGTGGGTCCAGAAGAGGGCCATGAAAATGATCAGGGGGATGGAACACCTCTCCTGTGAAGAAAGGCTGAGAGAGTTGGGGTTGTTCAGCCTAGAGAAGAGAAGGCTTCGGGGAGACCTTATTGCAGCCTATCAGTACTTCAAGGGGGCTTATAAGAAAGATGGGGACAAACTTTTTAGCAGGGCCTGTTGCGACAGGACAAGGGGGAATGGCTTTAAACTAAAGGGGGGTAGATTTAGACTAGATATAAGGAAGGAATTTTTTACACTGAGGGTGGTGAAGCACTGGCACAGGTTGCCCAGAGAGGTGGTGGATGCCCCATCCCTGGAAACATTCAAGGTCAGGTTGGATGGGGCTCTGAGCAACCTGATCTAGTTGAAGATGTCCCTGCCCATGGCAGGGGGGTTGGACTAGATGACCTTTAGTGGTCCCTTCCAACCCAAACTATTCTATGATTCTATGATTCTATAAGAGGCCACATCTAACGTCACAGAGTAAGACTTTTTCCTCATTGACATTTAAAGTTGGATCCTCAAATCTTTGTTCCAGACTTTGACTCTATGGTAAATAACCACATCAAGGGAAGAAAGATATATGTGACTATAAGGCACAGGCAAAACTGGACATATCTGATGCATAAAAAGGATTCTGGATTTTGAGGTCTACTAAATCAGTTGGGTTTTATTGCAATATAGTTTTTTGGTTCATTTGTTCGGGAAGAGAGCATATATTAAATATGAAGACCCTATATATAGGAAAATAATGATTTTATTAGTTAAGAAAGCAAGAAAAATATGTAATGCCCTAGTATTCCTTTAATCTGCTTATCCAGCACTAGTATAATACATCTTCCTTCTTTAACCAGACTTCTAAATGAATGAAAGTCCCAGTAAATTAATGAGGCCCTTCTGCCCACTTTATAAAGGTTAAGTTATCCAACAAAGACTATAAATAATGATAGTTGACTCAGGTGGAGAACAAAATTCTAAATTTCAAGAATTAAATGACTACCCTTATTCATGTAAATTGTACCATAAATTGAATTTTTAATCTTAAGACAAAAATGAATTCAAAACAAATTTATAGCACTTGCTCTGTAGAAAACTTGCAGACAGGGAAAGGGCTGAGTTTATTGAATAAATAATATACCCATACTCCTTAATATAGAACACATTAATGCAAGATATCTTCATATTGACCTGCTGCCAAACAATCATGATGACTTACTTATTTTTGTGTAAAGAGTACGATTTTAAAATATCAGCTGACATTATTTTTCTTTATTGCAGTGTTGGGCTGGACTGTGCTCACTTACTACGTGCGGACATTAAATATTCAGTTGAAACACACTGAAGAGACCTGTAAGAGCTTTCCAGATTTCCCAGCTTTCCAAAATTCCCATCTCTCATTAAGGACGTGCTAAAGCACACCTTTAATGAATAGCCCTGAGTGATTTTTTGTCACGTCAAGATTTTCATAGAAAAATGAATTAGTAGAAACTTTGGACAAACTTTTCAGTAATTTGTATTTTTTACATTTAACGTTTTATGTAAATTTGATGTTGAACAGCAGTTCTATCCCATACTGCCTGTATGCTTTTCAGTTGCATCTTGCTTCCTATTGTTGCAGTATAGCTACTGGACACCAAACCGAGGAGCTACCAGACGCTGTGTAACCAGTCTAGGAGAGGTGCGCTGGTTCCCATAGTTTCGCAAGTTCCTCAAAAAGACGTTTGAAGAGGCTTTCAGTCACCTACATGAATGGAGGCAGGCTTCCCTAGGTCCTTCCCATGGCTAGAGAAATGATCTGGAGATGTTCCCGTGCCGGAGTTCATAGGTGGGGGGCAGAGATTTGAGAGTTGCATTGGAAGAAGTTGCCAGCCTGGCTCCTGAGCTTGGGTGCTCTGCAATTGGCAGGTGAGGCGCGAACGCTTGCTTCCAGCGGTGCTGTGCAGTGGCACGTCCGTGTCCCTCAGAGTGTGCCCGGGCGTGGAGGAGGACTGCGGGAGGAAACACCTGCTCATCCCTTCGAGCTGTGTTTCGTGCCAAGCCACGTGCAGCTGTCAGTGGCTTTGCAATGCGCTTGGTCGATGCTGCGTACTCACAAATATTGCTGCTGTCTGTGCTGGGTTTAATTTGGGGGGGACTGAAAGGAAGTACCTTGGGAAGGATTGTACAAGGAGAAGACACATAAAACTTTCTTCCTGACTCAACTTTGCTATTTTTGCAAATGTGGAAGACATTTGGTCTGGCATCCCATTTGATTTGTTTACTGCTTTTGTGTCCCACATTTGTGGAGGCTTTCCAAACATAGCTATTTCTCTCATCTGGCCTGGCTCTGTCTTCTGCACAGAAACTCCGGTATAGGTGGGTGGAGTACACGTCCAGGGCGTTTGGGTGGGCCGTGAAGGGGAACATGGTGAACTTTTGGAATAACCTAGGCTGTACTTTCAGGCTGCCCATGGTTCAAGTGTAGAAATTACAGGATTTGTTTGGGAAATGTTAGACAATATCAGCTATCAGCCCTCACCTTGGTTGCACGCAGCTCACTCTTTATGTGATCCGCCCCTGGATGTGGAATATTACAGAACTGTTACAAATTATTCTGTCTGTGTGCTTTGGAAAGTATGCAGTATGGCTCGTTTTCAAACATCACTTTTGTTATAAAAATCAGTGGCTCCTACAGTGACCTGAAACTAGTCAGGTAGGATTTAAAAAAGCAAAGAATTTCACAGATGGCTGATTTGTTACTTCACTGTGGTATGTGTAAATAGTTCTGTTTCAAAAAAATATTTCCCCCTTGCGTTCTAGATAAGACTATTACTAGTTTTTCATACAGCCGTAATTCCTAGTTTAGGTGGGACGTATTTCAGTCAAATCAAACTAAAAGAAGGAAGAAACCCATCCTCTCAGCCCAGCCTTTTTCCAGCCAGGGCCCCCTCCCTGGAGTCTTCCTTCTAACCACCACCTCAGCTGGCCTTGCCCTTTTCCAATATGCTGAGGAATTAAGTAAGTACTAGCTCCACCGCCCTTGCCACCTGGCATACCTGCCAGAAGGGTTGGGAGATCTAAAAAGGGTAATTTTTTTTTTCTGCATATACTCTGAGGCTCAGCGTATAGACCCTGTCATACTGTAGCCTTCCAGAAATGCATTGACTTCGCTTAAGCGCCTCTGTAGTGGCCCAGAAGCAGTTGCCTAGCATGCATCGTTCTTGGCAGTATCTGCAAATAAACTTCTTGTAATTGATTTAATAATTTTCAAATAAAAAAATTATGATAGCTGTGGACAGCTATAAATAACAGAAATGAAACACATTATTTGCACTGTGCCTTCACATGCACTTGTTTAGCTCTTTTTGCTGCTAAGTTAAAACATCTGTTTCTATGGAAGTGGAGCATTCCATGCAACAAACACAGCACTGGAAGTGACCCACATATTAAATGACAACATTTGACAAATTCTAGCAGTTGATTACTGGGGAGGAGTAGACTGTGGTTATAATCAGAGTAAACCAAAAAAATGTGTACCTTTATGAACCTAGAGTTTAAATGAAACATCTGTACTAAATCATGTTTGTAGAACAGCACTGTAGCCAACTACCAGACCATATGATAATGGGGTGTTTTTAACAATCCCTATTTCCATCGCCATCCTCCAAATCAGATCCAGACTGTGCCCACTGGCATGAATTCTGCTGGAAACCAATTGGGATAGTGTCAGGCTACAGTGGATGCTGTCAGTTTAGATACAGATACCTGTAAAAAGTTAGTGATTCCAATACCTCATGGAGATTATAAGCACAGGTAGAAACTCAGGTGAATATTAGGGTGCTTTGTAGGCTACAGTCTTTTCCAGGCATATTTTAACCGAGGCTTACACCCTGGAAAAGGTGGATATGCTGCAGTGACTGTGGAATCTTATTCTTAAGGAAATGTGAGTGTATAGCAAGAAAGTGGGCATTAGAATCGCAGCAGCAGGTCAGCTGGCGATAAACGCAGAGTGCTCAGGCTGGCACCAAACCCAGGTTTGGCAGCTCACTTACTTAAACATAATTCTTCGGGTCTGTGAAACTGCTATACAAAAGTCAAGTAAGTACAATTTTCTTTGTGTGCTTCCTGTTGCTGTTAAGCGGATACAAAGCAAAAGAAAACTAGTTTAGTCCATCTCTTTACGTAGACTCTTAAACTGATATTCATTAGTAGCATCTGAACATACAAATTTTCTTGTTACTGTGGAATATCCCCCGAATTAAATAGAAAACCCAAACAAATGCCCAGACTTTGTATTAGCTTTACATAGTCACCACAATCTTTCAAAAACAGAAAAAAGGCAAACCTATCCTGCAACTAAAATGTTAGTTTTAGATGGCCTATAATAAAAAAGTTGCCATCGTATTAGGAAAACATGGTCAGAATTCCTTGACCAACATGAATGATACTCAATAAAAACTGAAATATTGAAACAGTGAAATATTTCTTGAGTGACCCTCAAGAAATAGTAGTTAATTGGCACATGGGAAGTTCTCACTCTGAACAAGTAAATGAGTACCGTTTGGCAGGAATAAAAGGACAGGCTACATTAACAGGGAACAAAGAATATCATTAGTGGTGGTGTCTAAATTTACATTTATTGGTTAGCAGGACTTACCTAAAATACTCTAATAATCAAATTATCTCATCACTTAGAGCTAACCTGTCAGGGCATTATGTCAATGAGGAGTTAATGGGTTTCTTATTTAAGAACAAGGGACAAGTTTTTAAGATAACATGCAAGTTGTACAATGAGGAGATAGGGAAAAATCTATATAGTATTCATTTAAAATATTATTTTGATGGATTTTGGTGATCCAATACTTTATTTTAAACGTTCTATTTAAGTTTGCAAATAGTTATAAGAAGCTTAAATACTTAGACCACAGCCATAGTAGAAATTGTGACTGGTAGGTTACTGAATTCAAGAATAACAACACAAAAGTGGACAACCAGTGCAACCAGTGTGCTTAAGTAGACAAGAAAATCTGAAGTAAAAAGCTGAATTACTTTCAGATAAACACAAAAGGGAGGGGGGGAAGGTTAAACCTCAAAAGGCTTAGAAATACAAGATCATATTTGGTCTTATATTTTATTAAACTTTTTCATAGATTTATAAATGTTATTGTCACAAGGGACTATTAGATCATCTGGCCTGACTTGATCTTGTAGAAGAACAATGTCTAGAGGGTCCTCAGAGAGGGCTCTTCCTCAATTTATTTGATACTGTATAACTAATAACATACAGTGCTATTAAACAAAATGAAACGCTTTGCCATATAGACCTTTAATGAAATAATTCGCACAGTATATGTCTTGAATAGCCATTTTTATGATGGCGTTTATTTCAAAATCCAATGAAAAACTTAATTCCTAGTATTTACCTGAGTTTCAGTTCAAGTTGTTTGCTTCTGGTGTCACAGCATCTGACAAATAAAACCACTTGATCGGGACCATCTAAATTCTCATTCTTTGGCCTCTTTCAATGTCAGGCCATCAGTATATATTTCAGTATATTACTTTCTGAGTCATTTATAATGGCACAGATGAACTGTTGTATAAAGTTGAAAAAATATCTCTGAACCTGCCAACATCAGTGTCTAGTTTCTTAAGACTAACCTTTTGGTTTGGAAGATTTTTATAATGGTTGTATGTCTGACTAATGAAAGTTGTCAGCTTAATCTGCCGTCAAATGCACTGCTAACTAAAATTCTACTTATATTTAGGAAGAGTGTTAGTAATTGATGAAATCATTCCAAATTCTATATAGAGGCAGTTTCAGAGGGTTTTTTTTACACCACAATGTGAAGGCAGCTAGTTATATGCTATGCCTCATCACTCACGAACAGAAGAGCTTTATATACACAGTAAATAATAGCTACAGTTATTTTAGACAAGCTATCAGTCCAGATAAATTTTGGAACACCTTTCTTAAAATGTATTAGGCAGATAGATAGATTTATTCTTCTTCTCTCAACAAATACAGCTACATTTTAATATCATGATTTTTAGAACCATCTCATCTTAAACTCCCTCCAGCAGAGAAATTTTGAATTTTGTAAAGTCAGTGAGCATGACCACTAGCATTTTGTAACTCTGTTGCATTTTTCTTCTCGTATCATGTACCATTATTTAATTCTATTTTGCCATTTGTATGTTGTGTGTGATCCTGTCTGTATGGCATGACAGTTGAAAGTCTGGCACACATTCTTGACAGCTGTTTTGAAGTGAAGGCTGCGATGCGTGCTACATCTGGAGGTGCTGAGGTCTGAGTGCAGACAGTGGAAAAGTCCAATTTCTCTTTAGGGATGACTGGGATAGATTTACAGTATCTAAGCTCTCATTCAGGAAGGGGACTCCATAAGGATCTACTCAGGCAGATGCCATTGCAAATCAAAGCCAAAGACTCTATGGCACATTTTGTGATACTACAAAATAAGTTAAATAAAAACAAGTTATCTATTCAGTTAGGGGACTCACAGACATTGCCTATACTATTCTGAAATGGCAGCCAAAAGGTATATGTTTTCTGTCTGATTTTCTTCTAATTTTTAAGTTATGTTTTTGTTCCCTTACTGTATATCATTGTTAAGTTGGATCTAGACTTCATAGCCGATTTTATGGATGACAGGAGAATTGCTAAAATGGTAATACTATCAATCTCAAGAAATTAAAACCTAATTAATTAAGATGCAATGTGTCTTAAAAAAAGGGAGCGGAAGAGAAGGGGGTTGGCTAGTTATTTTTTAAAATGTGATCTGTTGAAATTTTTGTTGTGTGAAAAGGATGAACCTTAATGATTTCATGTCCTGTCCAGTCAAAAATTCTTAATTCACACATTTGTGTCACATAAAGACAGTACGTTCTTATAGTTACAAGAAATCTTCAGTTTTTAGGGGATTAGTATTTCTTTGTAAAGAAGTGCCATATAAAAATATAGTTGATTTTGCCTAACTTCAGAGCAAAATAGAAATTCACTTTATACACTTGCATATTTAGAAAATACAGCTGGCCAAGTTGTACTACACACTGTAGCATTCAAGGAGTGATGCATTTTTGGAACTGTAGGCCTTCCTCCTGCAACACTTATTCCTGAGAGTAGTACTTTCCAAATATTTCATGTTTCTATTTATCAATCCAGAATGTTCCTCCTAAAGTAAAACTATCCTGGATATTTTAGAATGCAGAAGAGGTGACAGGATTGGCTGCGAAGGTGACTGGTTTGGTTACTGGCATTTTCTTGATTTTTTTCTAAGGCTCCACAAGTATTTTCATCCTTCTGGCTTTTGGAGACACGGAGGTTCCAATGAACTGAGCACCAGCCGTGAATACTGGATAGGTCTCTGAAGCAAATGTGGGGTCAGTGAGGAGCTGAGGATCTCTCGTGTCCACACTATATCCCTCTTCAAGGCAGTGTTGCGCCACATAAAAAGTTTGACCTCACTGTATCGCATTATTCAAGGCCTGGATGGAGCCTTCCCCACCTCTGTCCAGTTCCACAAATCCCCTTTGCAGTGGAGGAGCTGGCAAGGTGTCCAGATGCCCCTTTCTTCTCCAGCATTGGTACCTCAGTGCCCAGAACAGTGAAGCTTCGCAGGGTCTGGAAGGAAGAACGGAATATTTGATAAAGCCGATTGGGGATACACTTGGGATGCACTTAGATGTGATGGTTATTATAGAAAATCCAGACTTGTCTTCACCCTTGTGCTTAAAATGGTGATTCCTACTGAGTACTTCATTCTGTGGCTGCACCAGAGCGTATTCTTGTTCAAGCATTGCATTGTACTCATTGTTCACTTCCAATTTCAAGGCTGTATTTTCATTTGAAGCTAGTGGCATTGTTTCATGGAAATGCAGGAATCCTTGCCAAAATCAGCCAACTAAGAATAAGGCGGTCATCAAAATAAACTTCCACTCTGGTCATATTTCAAAAAATCCAGTAGAGCCTAGGACAGCCTGACAGCACTACAACTCCTTGTTGAAGGCCCTGTAGCATATAGAAGTACAAAATGCAAGTGTTCAGATTTTTGGGGTGAAATTCTATCCAAATCATTCCAGTACACAGAAATGTGCAACCTCAACAGAAAGACTTTCTCCATCTGAAATAAAATATTAGTGTTGCTGTTGATGTACTCATTTCCCCCAGGCAACCTCCATCATCAGATGGTCTTAATTGAGTTCTGACACTCAGTCTAATCAATCTGTATTAAAGAAATAGCAAAAGAACTTGACTTTATTTTTGGGAAAATTACATATTTAAAGTATTTGAGTATCAGCCATAGAGTGATTTTACATTAAGTGAAAGCTGCTGGTAGGAAAAGAAAATTGAGAATATCTCAAAGCTACTCAGTCAGCTCCATTCACTGTATGTTTTAAGAAGAGAAACCTTGTTGATCATAAATAAAATATTGTTTGTTAGAGAGCCCTGTATATTCCTGATACGTTATTTTTAAGGAACCTTGCTTCTTATCCACATAAACATCAGGGGAAGTTCAAAATTACTATTCTACCTCCATGAAATGTTCATTTTCTGTTTTCCCCCACCCAGAAGAGCTTTGAAAGACTAAGTACTACTTCAGACTTCTAGAAGCTAGTGAGATTTTACTTGCAGAACCAATGGCCAAATGATGGTTGGGTGGTCTAAAGTTTACTCAGCTCCCAGATGTTATATGGTTTCCAGAACTTCTGTGGTTGAATTTGGATATTTCAATTTTTTATTCTGAACACTAAATCATTATTACATATTATTCAGGGAGTAATGGAAAACTGTTAGCTTCAGCATGGTATAATAATATAATGAAAGCCTGAATTATAATTTCTTTGACATTTAAAATGTCACTGTGTACATTTTTAATTATTTATACATTACACACTCATAAATATATACACTCATTTGTGGCAACCAGACAATTTCAAAACCGTTGGTTATTCATCATGGATGAACACATGAACCTCCTGCATCCCCATAGGAAAGTAAGTAAATCTTTTGTCCTTTACTATTTACCATCAATGGACTCTTGCAGTGGTTGTTTGTTTGTTTGTTTTTAAGCATTTCTTTACAGCTGTATTTTTCATACATCTTAGCTTTGTGTTGCCTAAATTTATCTAAATTTTATGAAAATTAAAATTATGAAACGCAGATTGCAAAGAAAAAGCTAAATTCTTATGTTTATATTATTTCTGAACTAAACTGACAGTTCTGTTTGCTTGCAAATGTGCATTTCCAGGACGCCTTGAGGGCCCCGATGGTGGAAGCCATCTGCAGCAGAGGCTTGGAGACTCAAAGTTTCAAAAACACCCAAGAGTTTCTTTCTATGTGATACTGTTCATTTTTAACTTGCTGCTACTTATCTTCCTATACAGAAACAACAATGCCAGAGAAAGAGTATTCTAGACCTGTTTAGTTTTAATTATCTGGTAGCAAAAATTAGCAAATTGCAATGGAATCTTCTCTAGTTGGTGAGTCTGGCCAAGATGCGTTCCACTCGCTATTTCATCTAAGGTTAGACATCGGCATTGGCCAAACTTTTAAAAAATCAGATTGATTGCAGTATTATCAATCCTAACCATGCCATCTGTCTTCCCTCAGTATAATACATGAAAGCATTAGGAGCCTACAAAAGTATTCATAGTAATCAGAAAAATGAACAGAAAAGCCAATAAGAAACTCCAGAGCAAAGACGTAGCTGAAGTTTTTCTCATCTCCCAGACTTAGTTGTCTAACTCGCTGCTCTGAGAAGGAGAGTCACAGTCCAAACACACCTAGTGAGGCATCCCTTAGGTTCTGACAAACAGCTCGCTTTGTCAAAGTTGTCGTGGTTTAACCGCAGTCAGCAACTGAGCACCACGCAGCCGCTCGCTCATTCCCCCACCCCCTGGTGGGATGGGGGAGAGAATTGGAAGAGCACAAGTGAGAAAAACTCGTGGGTTGAGATAAAAACAGTTTAATCATTGAAATAAAATGATGATAATAATAATAATAATATGATAATAATAATAATAAATAGACAAAGCAAGCGAT
>NW_008824676.1:7185130-7211302 GCF_000699105.1 Pygoscelis adeliae
CCCCAGTTTATGTACTGAGCATGACGTCACATGGTATGGAATGTTTCTTTGGCCAGTTTGGCTGTGCCCCCTCCCAGCTTCTTGTGCACCTGCAGCCTTCTCAGTCAGTAGAGCATGGGAAACTAAAAAGTCCTTGGCTAGTGTAAGCATTACCTAGCAACAACTAAAACATCGGTGCCTTATCAACTTTGTTCTCATCCTAAATCCAAAACACAGCACTGTACCAGCTACTAGGAAGGAAATTAACTCTATCCCTGCCGAAACCAGGACAAAAGTGCAGCAAAAAAGGCTGTTTTTACATACAATAGTTGGGATGCCTGTCGTGAAAGTGGGATACCTAAGTGCAGGTCCAGCCCAGTCTACTGATGTCAAGTCTACATCTCACATCTCCAAGGATTCCCTGGGTTAGGTTGGAAAGGGCTAAGCATTTCTTCTCTTCTCCTGGTAAAGATGGACTATCGTGCAGCAAATCGCAAAATAAAGGCTCTGAGAATTTGGTAGGCAAAGGGTACATTGAAGCAGAAAGAGGCAGCAGTTTTCTAAAGATTACACACTTCTGGGTCAGGGATGGGTTTGAAACATACTGCTCCCAGCAGGTGCTGTTACTATCTTCCATAGGTATTTCTTGGGTTTGCCTTGAGACTTCTTTTCTAGAGACGGGGAAACACTTCAATATTATTTGGATTTTTTTTTAATGTGCATGTGCTTATTTGCTTACTCATGAAACCAAATGACAGGAGCACAATTGAAAACAATTCCTTAGTTCTCATGTGAAGTATTTTCAACTCTCTCAGTTGCTCTCGTGGTCCTATGTGTACCAAAATTAAGTATTAACAAAAGTCTGCCATTTTAACCTTAATCTGAAAGGAAAATTTGTGTCTGAATTAACAGATGACCTCGTGATTTCCCAAGCTCCTCATGAGATTCCCTTAAGTACTGAGGGCACTATCTTCTGAGTGCTGAGTACCCACCCATATTGAAGTTCTCAGATTTGAATGATCATCCTGAATCAGTTCAGGAACCCAGAGTACCTTCACTATGTCTGACACTCCTATTCCACAGTCTGACACCTCTGCCTCTGTTTAGAAAACGAAAAGGAAAAAGGAAACATGTCCTTCCATAGACTCCGTCAGTCTCTTCTGTTGCTAGTTTAGTCTTTCTGTCTAGGGATGACTTTTCTCTTGGTAAAACCACAGGACTAGGAGGATAGCAGATCAGTGCGGACACCCAGATCACCCACATTTACACACATACACACACCAAAATCAACTGTGAAGAATACTCAGATCCGGAGCTAGCAGAGTTAACACTGCTCACCTGGCTGTTATGCTCCAAACTTTCTAAAGCACATTATTTGTGGTTTCAATCTCTTTTACTCGGTACTGTCTAAAACGTTAGCCCAAAACCAACAATCTCTTGATTATTCACTGCAGCTTCCAGGAGGCCAGCTGCCACTTCTGCCACTGAGTCATAGGTATTAGACTTTATTAGGCTTGAGTACACGATGCCTTGCTTGGCACAGTCACATCTGTGTAATGAAAATTAATAAAAAAATATTTTTAGATCATTTATTGATTCACCAATTTAAATCATTCGCTCATTTAAACATCTCTCTTCTTTCATGTTCTATGTCATTTTTCCTAGTTACAAAGAATGAACCAGCTTTGCAGAAATACTCAAATCAATCTTTGGCTGTGATTTTACAAGGGTATCTGTATGGATAGGTCATTATAGCGTCCCTTTACTGAATAAGGCACTTAGATACTGTAAACCCTTCCCAGCAGTGCCAAAAGAGAAATTGTACCTTTTCCACTGTACTTTTCCACTCCAACCTTACCAGATGTAGCACACATCATATTTGTAGTTTCAAAACAGCTGTCAACAGTGTGTGCCATAATCTCAGTTGCCCTGGCATTCAAATGGCATTTCACATGACATACAAGTGGCAACATCAAATTAAAGGAATAATGGCACACAGTACTACAGAAATATCTAATGGATTGATGGAAACCATCATTGGTTTCCAATGTAAACCAGATTGCAGGCATCTTCAGTGGCACTTTTGTCCACTTACCAACTCAACGGAAGTACTTATGTCTAGGACTACCTTTCCCACAAATGTCTTTCTCCTCTCTTTTTGTAATTTTGGCATTGGTATATACTCCTTTTCTCTCAGATCTGGTATCAGATTATGTTTATTCTTTCAATTCCTGTTGCAGAAATCTTATCCAAGGTAGGATTATTTCTTCAGTCATCTACTGAAATCAGCTTCTTTCTGCCTTTCCAGAAACTTATCACATTGATGAAAACATTAACATTGAGATAACCTAGCTTGTTTGTTACACATCTGGAGGAAGACATTTACCATCAACTATCTGAAGTTCCAGAACAGCCTCCCAGCAGAAGTGGAAGCAACTGAATCAGGTCTAATGTAGGTTTTGCTACTGAACAGGAGTTACCTCCAGGACTCAGGTCGCTCCTTCAAGGTGTGTTTGCTATGTTCCTGTGTTATTCCTTCATGTATAGGAGCAGAATCTATCTTCATAGAAGAGTTTATTCCTGTTAGGCATCTGCGTATGGACTAGGACATCCAATGCAGAGCTGATTAGCCAAACTTACCAGCAGGAGTCTATATTGAAGAGCTGCACTTACATTGTATCTATACAGATAACTATAGGATGGGCCCTGGGTTGTCTTGCTGAATATCCTGCAAAACCTGCAGGATAAATTGAAAATTGTTTGGTAGCCTCAGGTCATGGAAACATGAACCAAAAAGTCTGGTGGTGATCATGCTAGTGTTTAAAGTCCTCCAGAGAGCAACCACTCATACAGCTCTCTTTGGTCCTCCTGCTTCATGTTTCTTATGTGTTGTGGGTAGTCTGCTTTCAGTCTGTTGTCCCTCTCCCCCTCATTGCTCTTTTGGTGACAGCCAGAAGCCAGCTGGCTGGTCCATCCTCCTTCAGTTCAAAGTTACTTTGGTGAGTACAAGAACAACACAGTGCTCCCTCCAAGAGGCGCAGTGGCTGCCTTTCTCCAGTCAGGCTTAAAGGCCCTGCCAAAGAATTCAAAGAACATCTTGTTTTACAACCACAGAAAGAAATGAGTGCACTTGCTGAGTGCACCCTCAACAAGTTTGCAGATGACACCAAGCTGAGTGGTGCAGTTGACATGCCAGAGGGACGGGATGCCATCCAGAGGGACCTAGACAAGCTGGAGAAGTGGGCCTGTGTGAACCTCATGAGATTTAGCAAGGCCAAGTGCAAGGTCCTGCACATGGGTCGGGGCAACCCCTGGTATCACTACAGGCTGGGGGATGAAGGGATTGAAAGCAGCCCTGCCAAGAAGGCCTTGGGGGTGCTGGTGGATGAAAAGCTGGACATGAGCCAGCAATGTGCGCTCGCAGCCCAGAAGGCCAATTGTATCCTGGGCTGCATCAAAAGAAGCGTGGCCAGCAGGTCGAGGGAGGTGATTCTGCCCCTCTACTCTGCTCTGGGGAGACCCCACCTGGAGTACTGCGTCCAGCTCTGGAGCCCTCAGCATAAGAAAGACACAGACCTGTTGGAGCAGGTCCAGAGGAGGGTCACAAAAATGATTGGGGGATGGAAACACCTCTCCTATGAAGAAAGGCTGAGAGTTGGGGTTGTTCAGCCTGGAGAAGAGAAGGCTTTAGGGAGACCTTATTGCAGCCTATCAGTACCTGTGGCAGCCTATCTGGGGCTTATAAAAAAGATGGCGGCAAAATTTTTAGCAGGGCCTGTTGCGACAGGACAAGGGGGAATGGCTTTAAACTAAAGGGGGGTAGATTGAGACTAGATATAAGGAAGAAATTTTTCACACTGAGGGTGGTAAAACACTGGCACAGGTTGCCCAGAGAGGTGGTGGATGCCCCATCCCTGGAGACATTCAAGGTCAGGTTGGACGGGGCTCTGAGCAACCTGATCTAGTTGAAGATGTCCCTGCCCACAGCAGGGGGGTTGGACTAGATGACCTTTAGAGGTCCCTTCCAACCCAAACTATTCTATGATTCTATAAATACAAAAAATTCTTCCCCTTTACATGCCAGAGTTGGTACCTTTTATCTACAAAGCCTGTAAGACATGGCACAGCCTATCCCCCATCTCCCCTTTGCTTTCCCCTGTTGGCTCTTCACTGTGTGCACACCATGCAGGGTGAAGTTAGTACAGATCTGTGCAATACCATTTTAATGGACTCTAGTTTGGCTGAATGCTCCATGAGGCAGAGACTGAGGCCAGGAACTGAGATTTGGCAAAGCTGCCCATGCAAGCCCTGGGATCACTGTTTGGGGAGCCAGGCCCTAAACCAGAGGTGCAGGAGCTGCTCGTGGTTCTGAGCAGTTCAGCGTCGCTCTAGTGGGCAGAGGTGGGTCGAATGATGGTTTCCCAGTGAAACTCTTAGGAACAAGGAAAATGCTATTCTCAACAGAAGGACCAAGCATCTCCTTGTCAGGGAATTCAAGACAAGTCTAAGAGCGGCTGAAAAAGCATACCCATAAAAAAGTATTGAAGATGTCTTGTATGATGAGTTCCAGCTTTTCTGCTAGACATTCTTTTCTCCAGCAATATTCTCATAGCTGAAGCAGCAACAGGTTCAGAATAACCCACCGACCAGTTTCCAATATTGCTTAATAGGATTCTTGGACTGGACAGGCTAGTTTATGGCCCAGTACAGCCCAATGTGGCTGCAGTGCCCAGGAAGGTCTGGTCCTTTCCCACCAAATACTTGGTTCCAGGATTCAATATATAATATAATGCCATTATGCTACAGCTGCAAATGGGGGGCTGTTATTTTATGATTGCTGGTTGTGTTTACTTTGAGAAAAGTATTTTAAGAAGACAAATGTCTAAGATAGTTGTGCTGCAGCTGATACACTTTTGATGTGGTTTGTGAGAAGAGAGACTTCTCAGCCAAGAGCCATGGGCCAGAAAACTCCTCATCCCAAAAATTCAGGACAAGGATGAACAGCAGCCGGAGATGAAGTGAGCACACACTCAGAAAAGTGTTTTAAAACACCTTCTGCAATGAATTGTTTTGTCAGGCCTACCGTGAAAAAATTAGACTTTTCTCCTTTTTCCCCCTGAGAAAAGCTTTACATAGGTTTTAAGCAGTGATAAATAGTATGGTTGCCATAATGCCTTAGTCTTGATTGATTGCTGTGTATTGTATGTGGTACAGTCATGCTGTTTTTCTGACACTGGTTTCCTGTCATTAGTCAAACGTCATTTCATCTGGAACAATGGCTGAATTTCCAGACGAAAGGTAAGGGCTCTCATAAAAAGGACAGGACAATCAAGTTTTCACATTGGTGAAAATCAGGAGGAAATTAATTTCAGTATAGTTGCTCTGTGTTTACATCAGTGTCACTTAAAGTAGAATGTAATACCGTACACATTTCTAATTAGAAATAGTTGCTTAAATACAGTGCTTCTTGCCAGGTATAGTGACTGTCATAGACACAGAAATGTGCATGTCTTCTTGGAGGACACTAGGACACTGAAAGACTCATTTTACCTTCCCATCTGGTACAGGGCTCAAAAGGGTTAAATGCATCTCTCTGCTAAGCCCAGATCTACCCTGTCTGTGACAGTAACAGCTTTGGTCTGATCAGAGTGTCACCGGTTGTGGTGTCACAGTCACATTCTAGTGTCGTCATCCTGCGCCCAAGAGCAAACTGTTCACAGAAGTCATAGGAGAAAAGGGGTATGAGAGGATTGTGTCTGATTTGACTGTAGAGACTTTGTATTTGGTAGATTTTGATCCCATTTTAAAACTTTCTGTGTTATGGAAAAGATGTTGAAAAGCAAAAGAATAAATGAGATTCTGCGCATGAACTATTTACTGGAGAGACTGAAATCACTCATGCTGGGATTACCTGTTATAACAGACACAGACACTGCAATAAGCCTTTTCAAAGATTACCTGAGCATAGGCATCTCAGGGACCATGGCAGCATATGCGCTTAGTAAGGGTTAATATAGTTTGGCACAGCTAGAATGGTAATTAAAGAAGACATTACAGGCTATGGCTCCTGATGAGATACTCCTTTCCTGGGGTGTGCTGGAAGTGACAAGGACAAAGGCCAAGTGACTTCATGCTTCTCAGAAGAGGCCATGACACGCATCCTGGAATGGTGCATGGAAATTTCAAAAACTTCTTACATGGGCAGAGGCCTCCTACAAACACCAGTGTGAGCCCCAGGACATTCTTCACTTATGATTGTTAATTTAATAACCTGGCACATCTCTCTGAACAACTAGGGACAAATATTCAGCTATTACTTGTAGATTACCCCAATACAATCACATAGTTTCATGTCTGTCTTTCTGCAGCCTTTTTAGATCATCAAAACAGGCTTTTTTACCCATTTAGAGAATTCTAAGTGCCAGCCTGTAGAATCTCAAGTCTGATTCTTGATAACCTTGATAAACACGTACATCTCTCTTACATGAAGGAGGTTCCTTTCTTAGAACTGATGTTTTTAGGATTAAGTTACAGAAAAACTGCACTCCATATGGGCAGTGCAAAGTAAGTAAAACCAAACACAGCCCAAAGTGTAATAATATCAGAAGAGCAATAATTTGAAATGAGGTGGCTTGTTACAAACTGCAGCCTATGTGGAACAGAAGTCCAATCCAACTTCTTTCTCCCCAGCCCTGGAAGGTTTGAGGCTCGATTAGTTACGCTCCGTACAATGCTGTGAGATCCTCACGTACTGCTCTGTAAAACAGCAACTGTATTTCATTTTCTATCACAAAATGATATATTAATGCTTGTCTGAAGCATAGAAATTAGAAGCCAATGGCAAAGGTGAGATGGACATTTAGGAGCTTGGGTATTAGTTTAAGATCAACAAGCAATGAGTATATAGTTATGTTTTTCATAACATTACCTCCACTTTCAATGAGAACAAGGTATTGTAGCAAATCATTAACATTAGTGGAGTTATGCCACTTTGTACTGATAGAGGATGATGGCCATTCTACCTTCTTAATGAAAAGACAGGCTTCCTTGTAAATTCAAAATGTGATGATTGCTAGGAAAAATAAATTCATTTGGTTTTTCAAAGTCTTTCTGTCAGTAGTATGACAATCACAGTACACAAAAAAAAATTATCTAAACAGTATGTTGCTAGAATGTAATTCATATACAACTACATAAGCATTAAAAAATAAAGAAGAAAAGAAAGTGGAAGAGTACAAAGCTCCATCAAGTCCATGAGGATCTTCATTATAATAACTGATTAGCTTTGCAAAGCACTGCAGTCCATGCAAATGAAAAGGTCTCTGTTGGCTAACTTGCTGCGTTTTTTTACAAAACTTTATGAAAAAGATACGGCCTACATTTTCTTCTGATTAGTAGTCAGCTAATGACTAGTTCGTATAAATCCATTTCTGCCAGTGCCAAGTGTACTCATTCGCCGGTGCGTGCCCTGAAGCTATAGTCCATGTTGTTCAAGGAGGCTCCCTTTTTGGAGGACAGGCAACTTCAAAGTGGGAGATGTCTCTGTGAAGGTTCACTGCAAATCTCAGAGCCCCTCTGGGTCTTTGGTCTGGAAACAGTTTAATCCACGCGGGGACTCGGCACTGGGGTGTGCCACAGCAGGAGCCAGGCACCAGCTGTGTGGGACTGGGGGCTCGTTTTCCTGGCTGAATGGTACAAGGAAATCAAACTTTCACTGGGAAAGTATTTCTTAGCTCTGGAGAGACTGCTTTTTGTTTATTAGGCTGTATATCATGTTGCATTCTTCAGAAATGCAATCACGTCTAAGCAGAACGAGCGTGGTGTCTTCGTGTGTTATACAAATTTTGATGCTATGTGAGACTTGCAATAAGATGGGAAAATAGCGTGAGAAAATTACCTGCAAGTATTTGCTCACCTAGAAGAAAAGTATTGGCAATGTTTCCAGAAATACAAAAAGCATTTGTTTTGCCTTGCTACTGGAGCAGGAGCCCAGGAGTGAAGAGCTAAGGAGAACCCTCAGCTACGGTCAGCTGTTATGCTTTGATGACTTCAGTAACAATAATGAGGGTTTCCGAGACGGGTCCTTGCTCCCTGCTCTGCTACTGACTTACTGCATTGCCAGTCTCAATTTACTCATTTGCGAAGAAATGGCTGCAGCAGTGTTGACCAACTTGCAGTGCTTTTTTCATGATTAATCAGCAGTTGGCAAAATATTTGAATATCATAGTTGAATAAAGCACTAATAGTTTAGGGCAGGTTTTTTGTGGGATGAAAATCAGCATGTTAATGCTTCTGTTTCAGATCAGTCTTACAGTTAAAATGAAAAGAACGTGCACTACCATCCTTCCTCTTAGGACAGTCAAATGTATTCACCTCTACTTAGAGAAAAAAGCCATGAAATAACCATGAATTGCTTCAGCAAATTACAGTCTAGACTTGCTGATTTGTTTTAACAACACGAGATATCAAACCCATATGCAAGCATTATTGTAAACTGCTGTTCCTAAATGCCTGTAAACGCATTGTCCTGTAGACTAAGTATCACTGCAGCCAAGTAATTACTTAGATTTAATGTGGAATTTGTAACAGGAAAGGCGTATTCGCTGTGTCATTTGTAGCAGTCTGTTTTTTCTCTTCCTCTGACATCTTTAGACAGAGTGGCTGGGTCATCACTACCATTTGACAGCAATGCAGCTTGCAGAAGATGAGAAGGCTATTTGCGGTTAGGTAACACCGACACAAGACAGTGAGTTGTGTACCTCCGAAAGGAAAATGAAACAGGAGTCAGGCTGCATTTAATTTTTAATGCTTTTTTGTGGTTGTCCAAGTTTATCTTTATAATTCATAATACCCACAAGATGTACTCATTTCCTTCAGGACAACAGCTGTGGAACGCATGGAGGATTACCTTTGTGGTTTCCCCACAACAGTGCTTTGCCTCCTTCTAGAAGACTGTGAAAGCTGCCATCGACTACGGTGGAACACATCAACTATAGGGCAGTCACAAATTCATAATTTCCAATGAAAATAAAATATGTATGAAACCTTTGCTTCTCATGGGCCAAAGGTTTTTACAAACTATTCATTATAAAACAGATTGGTACAGCTATTCAAGGTTTTCAAACCTAGGAATCTAAAGCTGAGGGCAAAGTCATCCGATTGTATTGTACCTGTGACCTGTCACAGTCGCTTTTTGGGCTGGGACTTACTGGTTGCATCACTGGCTAGTGAATTTTGGAAACTGGAACTATTAAATGCATAGAGTAATTGAGATACTGAATTTCTGTAGTAAATTAGTGGCCTGTGGAGTTCAAAATGAAACAAAAAAAATCTCACAAAAAGAAAAACATTGAGTAAATCTGTTCCCTGCAAGTGAAATATTGCAAAAGTGCACTGTAAACATGGAGCCACTGAAACTGAAAACAAGGCATGACCACTCCCCCCTCCACTGCAGTGTTGATTTTGTGGTATGTGTGTGTTCCCTTGTGTTCTGCACACATTACTCTCACAGAATACACAGGCAGAACAATGAGGCCGAGGTGATACTGTAACCACACTGCTTCTTGTGCATACTGACCTTTTAAAATGTTCACTGTGTAGTCCAGCATCTGACTAACTGCATTTAGCTCCTGCAGGATTTTCCACCCTCTCCCTCAGAATAAGGCAACAATCTGGGGGAGAAATTTGTTCTGAACATAGCAACGAGGCATTTGCAGTCTTCTTTATATGATTGCCTTTTCAGTCTCAGCTTTATCAAACTCGGCAGATAAATAATACATGCCCTTCCCATTTCCTATGTGAGATCATGAGTGAGGAGGTGCTTCCTGACAGATGTCCAGTGAGTATTTTCAGAAGTGATTTTTCAGTCAAATGTAACCATTATAGCTGTCTAGTCAATTTAGCAGTGGCATCTCAGTTTTCAAACTTCAGCCAAGTTTTCTCATAGCCGTGACTGAAGAAGTTCAGTTAGAACTTCCTAACAGGACAAAAGAGCTCTTCTTCTCTGCTTAAAATTACTTCAACACATTTTTTTTCACCTTCAGAAAAATAAAAGGTGATGTCTCTCAACCAGGGAAGGAAAAAAATCAAGACGTTTTGATAGTCTGAAGAGAGGAATGTAAAATGAAAGTAAGTATCGCACAAATCCTAAAGTCTTTGCTTAGAATTATTACAGACATTTAGGTACAACTTCTTTTGGCATCCATGGGATGTCAGTACTCTTTTGGTTCTCCAAAGGATTTTGGGCAGCTCCTCTCCTACAGAAACAAAAGGCATTTGTGTTATTGAATAAAGATGGAAATGAGAACAGTAAAAATGCACTAGTAGAATATCAATGCATACTGACTTTGACCTAGATTATAAACGTTTCAGTTACGTTTCCTAGGAACTCATATCATTAACCGCATGTAAAAATACAATCAGTAAATCCACACAAATTGCAAACTAAGAGTTACAAACAGCTCTCATACCATCTCTAGCACCCTACAGTGTAATTTCCAAGGAATTTAGACATTCCTTGATTTTTACAGTTATGAAAATGTTTATTTTCTTGTTTACTAGCAGGAATTATTAATACAGTAAAACACATTCTATCTAAAAATTGCCCACTTTAATACAGGTTGGACCATTTCGTGTGAACTCCCTGCAAAAGCCTAAATATACCATTCCATCATTTTATTAGTACATAAACTGTGCTTGATGCATCAGGATCACAGCAGAACAAAGTGTGACCCATAGGATGACCTAAGAAACTATTTGTGCTGGTAATATACCATGTTCTCTCTTCATAACAAAAATATGGAATACGAATTGTCTGAGAGGTAAAAAGAGCACACTGTATAGCTCTAGATGACTTAATATTAACACTTTGGGCAGTATTAACATACTGCCTCTTGCTTCTGCTTTACTGGGAAAATATATTGCAGTATATTGCAAACTCTTGCCATTTATAGAAATAGAAGTTAAATTTATTGAGTAGGATCAAGTCCAGTAAATTCAGGACCAAATAAATTCTACACATTATCTGTAGATCTCTTCAATACACTGGTGAACATCAACTATTTCATGAGATCATACTTACTAGTTTATCATCAGACTGTAAAACATTTTACCTAAACTGTCAGTAAATGTAAACCAAAATAAATAGAGTAAAATGAAAGATGATACTGAAGCTAATGATAAATTCTCTTCATCCGTAAAGACTTTTTCTTTCATTCTGATTTTCAGAAGTAAAATATTTTTCAAGCAACAGCCTGAACTACTCAGCCAAGAAGTGATCCAGTTATAACACTTTATGTATGGTGTGGTTCACAGTAGCTACTTTTTTGACAACTTTTGCATATTTTTAGTTCAGAAATAGTTTGCAGTTCACGTGGTGGAATAAGTTCTTGTTCCTTTCCACTTAATGACCCTGGCGTTTCTAGCAGTGATACCTTTGAGAAGAATGTTGTGGTTGAAACTTTCAGTTGCTGTACTAATGCATCTCTGGTACTCATTGTAGAACTACTGTGCAATTGAAGGGAAGACAGTAACAACTATTATTTTTAGCAGCCATCTATTTGCAAAGCAAAGTGCTGATGACTAAATAATTTGTTACACATGTACTGGTCCAGATTCTGCTTGTCTTTTGCAATCAAAGCTCTCCTTGATGCGTCTAGGAGAACCGAGAGTGCAAGCATAGCCAATTCATTCCCCTAAACATTGAAGGACATGTTTTTCTACTTTTCTACCCATTGAGTATGAACATACCCTGGAAATAATATTTGTCGGATCAGTCACAGAGTAAAAAAACATTTACTGAAAGTGAAAAATTTTCCCTTAGATTTATAACATGCTCGTACAGAGAGAAAAAACATTAAAACTATGAATACTCAAAAAAATTAATTAAAATAACACAGTGACAATCCATATTACCATCTAAAAGCAAGGATGTCACAAATCCACTGCCACTCACCAGTCAGTATCTGAGCTCACATGACTGACTGTCATTCCTTTGATCTCTACCATATCTCTCAATTTCATGTGCCGGTGGTCTCATTCACTCTTCTGAATGGTATCCAATGGCTACATCTAGGTTAGTAAATCGAACAGTGTTCCCAGAAGCAGGAAATCAACTGTCTCTACTATTCAATTGCCAAAATAGTCCCTGGGATGACTGTGTCCAAGGCCAGCTAGCAATCTCCCAAGTAATTCCTGGATGCAATTCAGGAAGAGGCAGAGGCCAGAGACCATTGCTGTTTGGATGCTGCCACCATGTTTTGGAGGACAAGAGAGTTTAACTGCAGAGATGCAGACCATTCAATGCCAGTTTGCTTCAGTACCAAAGAATAGTCCTGCGCACATGGATTTACTTGTATGGGTGTAGCCAGTGAGGACCACATCAGAGCACAGCCTCCGAGACCTCACCTACGGTAAATGCAGTTCTTTCACCAGGAATTTCAGGATACAGAATATATCCAGTCCAAAGAGCATCACCCACAAGCACGAGTTTTTTTGTATTACTGGAGAAGTACATGAAGTTTCAATAACCCTCTTAATTCACACTGCAAGGGGTCTTTCACCAGAAAGCTCTCACTCCCTGGCATCCGGGTTTGAGTTCAGGACCTGTGATTCACTAAGTAGAGGCAACTCCATTGTAGGAGTATCATGGAGACTTTTCTCTCCTAACCTCCAGATGGCTGTTATTATAGTTAGGGGTGACCTAGCCATCAGCTCTCACTTCTGTTTCTATGATGCCAGTTCTTCAAGAGATGTTATGAGTGTAAATGACAACACAGTACGGTTGCTTATGCTTGAGAGGGGCTGTTAAAATGTCTATATTCACCATTTTTTCCTCTTGCCTGTGGAACTAGGCTAAAGACATATGTACAGTTTCTTTGGATTTCCACAATAAGCAATTTCAGCACATAAGCTGTGCTCCTCTCTGGTCAAAGTTTCCATCTGTGGCTTACTTTCAGAAGCTGGAAGACAAGCAGTTGTTTTGCAAGGAAGGGCTGTTGGTGTCAAAGCTGTGTTTGAAGCAGGTCTGGAGCGCAGCTTGAGATTATAACTTCCCTTATAGTTTGGTCCTTTTGAGAAAAGTTGTAGTTAGACAAAAGGCAGTTGATTATGTGGTTATAGAAGTGTTTGGGTTCCGTGGTAAGTCTGGATGCATAGCCACTCACAATTATCTGGAGATATTAAGATTTAAGACCTGGAGGTGAGTGAAGCAGAAATTAAAAAAATGACCATATGCAATTCACTTTGGTGTCCTTCAGAGATGTTATTTTTTACAGATCCTACACCAGTGTTCTACTTATCCATCTCTAAGGACACATCAGGCATTTTTACATTCACTGCTGCCTTTTGAAAAAATTGCAGTTCCATGGAACAGCAAATGTGTAACAAAAAAGAAATGCACAAGAAATATTTAGTTAAAAAAAGACAACAGAATTCATCATTTGACTTAAAGGAAAAATAATGCATTTTTAACTCATACTTCCAGCACAATCTCATTAAAACCTAGGTAGGTCTTGCGTGTGTATTTGCTCGACCTTCTCACAATGGTATTAATGTAACTAATTTTTTATTACTTGCAACACAAAACAAAAGTAGCAGATGTGTGAAAATATCTGGTCAGAGAGTATGCCCTTAAATTTCCAAGAAAGTTGGATGTATGTTTATACAGTTTTGGAAAGGCATAGTATTCACTTCAACTCTGTGCTACTGGCCTTTACCAAAAAGCTAGCAAGATGTAAAAGATCCAAGAAGTGCCTGCAGATGTATTTTAGAATAAAAAGTAGCTTGTTAGGAAATTTAGGAAATACTCCCTCATGCTTATCAATCTCTATACAGAAAACGAAAAAAAATACACATCCATTTCTACAGTAGATTGCAAAAAAGTATATACTAAAGTGCATTATATCAGCACCTCATGCAATTTGTTATTATTGCAACTGGGCTGTTATAAAGCTGGGGCTACTTAAGTGTGGTGAGAAGTGTAAAGAGGGCAGATAGATACCCCTCTGATTTCTGGCTGTTCACACATGGTAAGCAATGTAGAGGCTAATCAGGCCACATTCGGGAAGCAGATATGATCTCCTCCACAGGTGCACAGGGGATTCATCAACTGCCCTCAGGATTTAATGCTGGCAAACTCTCTGTTGGACACTTGAGTGGACGTTGGTAGATGGAAGTCTCTTCCTTGTAATGACAGGGCCTCATCATAGAACAGGCAGGAAATTCAGATTATCAGTGGTCCATTTTCACCCTTAATCAGTGTGGATATCACTGTTAATGTTTCTCTGGAAGGAAAAGCTCTGCAACTTTTAGGTTTGCCATTGTCAAATGTTTTATTTCCAAAGTGAAATATTTATTTTGAATCAAGGAAACTTAAAACTTAATTTGCCAATACCTGACAGTCCTTTAACTAAGGACAACAGCAGGCAGACAGCAGGAGGGAAAGGTTTGGGGGAGTGGGTCTGTTTTTTGTGGTTGGTGTGCTGGTTTTTTTACTGGTAAAAGTAAGACAGAAAGGAGAAGACAGTAGCTGCTAAAGCAGTGGAGGAGATCTGGAAAACTGCAGAGATAATTAAGATTATCTGCACACAACAGTTGTGGGTTGAATGTTATCCTTCAACAGTAGTCTGAGCCATATCAGGTCATCTGGTAGACCCCGGGGGAGAGAAGATCCACAAATGTGTCTGGAGTCCACAGTGAAGTCAAGAGATGGATGTAATGGAAAAGAGAAGAGGAAAAACAAGATTTGCAGATATGTATTGATGAGAAGACCTGAAAAACTGATCTGTGAGTGGTAACAGTAACCCATCACATGACCAGTAGGCCAACACAGAAGAAAAAGGAGAATTATTGCGTATTTGCTTCATGTGAGAATGGAAAGGAGAAACAAATGATGGAAAAGAAAGGACATTCTGGATCAGGAAGAAGAGAAGAAATATGGTGGAGATAGTCAATGGTCACAGCTTACGCAGAAATCACGATGATACTTATGAGATCATCAGAAAGAACAAAAGGCGGAATGATACTTAGAAAGTTGGAAGAATAGAAAAAATGGGACTTAAGATCCACGCTAAGAAAAGACAGGTCTGCCTTACAGAGGAGCCCTTGCTAAAGATTAATAGATGTGCAATGGCAGAGAGAAGAAGGGTAGAACAGAAGGGTATGCGCAGTGTTAGTTTCAAGCCTTGGAAGAGTAGGCCAGCAGGCAAAAGGATCTTTGTGGGACCAGAAGAAGTCCGTTCTTCACTTTGGGTTCAATGCCATGGTGAGGTTCCTGCTACAATAGATGTGAAATGACTGTATCATCTTAAAGAAAATATTCACAGAAGTGCTGTAAATCAAAGGACAAAAACTAGTCATGTGGTATGAAGCAACAACCACAGATCCATCGGAAGAACTTCTTAAAATGTGGACCAAATGTTTGTGAGGCAGGCAGATGGTCAGAGAGAAGCTGAACGACTTTGGTGAATTTTCCAAGATGTTCAAGGCCAGAAGATTTGGAGCACAGTGACAAATTATAACAGATTTGGAAAACACATTGTCCCAAATGATCTCCTATCCCTCAGTCAACCTACAAAGTCTACCCATCGCTCTGCTATTGAAGCACACAAGTAAGAGGGCTCATGCCAGAAGATCGTGACCTGAAAGCCACTCCAGACTAGCATCTGTTATTGAAAAATCCTTGCTTGTATTAGTACAGATTTGTGATGCTATTTTAAAAGTTCTTAAACTCTGAGCGATAAATCCTGGAGTCTGGCTTTCAGAGAATGGGGCTTACAAACTGCACTAAGGTCACAGGTGGTACAAACATACTTAGTATTTGCCCTTTCACCAAAGGAACCAGTGAATAAGTGAACCTTAAGATGTACTTTAAGAGCCCTGAGGACCATAGAGCAAACTTATGAGCACCAGCCTGCAAGGCACTGGCAAGATACACAACATCTGTGTTCGGAGCAGGTAAGACACATAGACCCTTGCACAAGCTGAGGTCTTTATTCTCTCCCACTAATAACATTCTCAATAGGGTGCAGGTGCCTCCTGTTATTTTGCGGAATTCCATCTAGCTTCTCCTGCAAGGACTTAAGAAGCCAAATATACACAAAGTGCATCCACCCAGTGCATACTCTTACAGCCCATAATCGTTGCAGAATGGTGGTGGATTATTCACTGGGAAGGCTGGAGGCAAGAAGGCATGGTTTCCAGAGTCACTTGAATGCCAATATTATAAAAGCTATACATATGCTGATGACCTGCTTTCCCTTTTTGCAACATATGGGAAACTGGAGGTAATTTTTTTTATTATTGGAATAATACCTGGATACTGATGAACTCATTAGCTGATCTGAAAATCTGGAAAGGGCTCGCAAAAGGCAATGCAGGTCCTAGTTCAAGGGACTAGGGAAATTAGGAAGGTCACACTGGAACTTTAGTGTATAATAATTACAAATTTTTCAGGATCACTTTATGGTCGATAGCATTTTTATAGCACCTTTTGTTATTGAAATTCTTCACATTTTTTTCCTGCTTACTTTTTCTGCCTTCACGGAAAAGCATGAGGACAAAAAGTGTTTTACAAAAAAGCAACAATGCCTGTTTTATTATATGAAATGTAACACATACACATCTTTCTCCTCTGCATATATACACTAAATAAATATAGCCCATATGGCACTCTGTGTTCACATTCATGCCACACATCATAGTTATCCTTTCAAGAAGTCACCTGCTAACTCACGTGCTGTTCTGCAGATTGCAAGTGCTCCTACTGCTGCAATACTGCACTGAAGAAGATGCTGATCTGTAGGGCAGATGTCATCCCTGATAAATTCTAAGTCTGGTAGTGTATAAAACATTGATTTTTCTGCTGATAAGTATTGATTTAATTGGAGCTTTTTCTGCCTGCAATTTTGAGATCATAGAACACTATTTCTGAGGCTTGTACCTATTGCTTGTGGTTTGTAATATTTCAGTAATGTCTTGAGGCTTTCTGTTTCATTGCAATTGCATTTACAGCAATAAATTGTTCAACAAACACTGAATTTTATTAAACTGGCAAAATATGTGATAAAGAAACCTAAACAAGTCCACAGTCAGCTGTGCCAAAAGCAAAAAAGTGTTTTCTTTTAAATGCTAAAATAATGTGCAAATGAGACTTGGAAAAACTAATAATTTTAGAATAACTCCAAAACTGAAATGTGTATAAAATTAAAGCTCAAGAGAAGAATGGTCACACCATCCAGCTGCAGTTCCACAACAGAAGGGATTCGTCATTCCACTTGTAAGGAAATCCTTAGCCATTTTTTCCTGCCCTTGGCCACAGTGTATTGTTCCTTCAATATGGTTAACTTAACCAAGAGACTAGATCCCTGGCCCTGAGCTGGAGCAAATGATCCTCCTTTTTTAAAGCTCTTTTTGGGTTAATTTTCACCTGCCTATATTTACTGGTTGACAATCAGCAAACAGTTATACCGGCACAACTGAGGACACACTGTGTTCTCAGGGATGAGACAATAGGTCTGGACAAGACAGGCTACTCTTTACAGCAGCCTTGCTGCCTAATCTTGTATATGGCATAAGTATGGTCCCCCTAGAAGTGATGCCCTCTACCATCTTTTTCCTTTGCTTTCTACTTTCCCTTCCCATCTTTTCTCTAGTGAACAAGTGTGAAAGAAGAAGGGACAGCCTTGGCCTTGCAGCTACTGAGCTTCTTCAGCCCCTATGGAATGACCATTAGGGTTCATCCTCTGGCCATCAGCAGCAGCAGTGGCCAGATAAACATATTCATGTTTATCAGCAGGCAGCTCACCCCGCAAAACCCCATGTGCTGTCAGTGTGAAATAAAAATAGCTCATTCAGTGTTTTGTTTTGTTTTAAATTAAGTACATATAGTTTCTCCTCCTCTCTTATATCCTGTCTTGAGTGTTACAAAGCTACAGTTTGCATTTTATGGTTTTATCATGCCTACACATACCCAAGATAGGTAATTCAGAGGTGAACACGAGAAGGCAAAGCAACTGCAGTCATACCAGAAGGTAAGTTGTTTTCTTCTTTCTCATACAAATAATATAGAGACTCATAGAAACATGAAACCCATCCCCTAATGCAATCATTCCTATTTCATCTGTTCTTAATACCCTTCAGTGACAAAGACTCCACAGTCTGCCCAAGCAGTCATTTACAGCACTTAATTATTTTTACTAATTTTTCCTTGGTGTCCTATCTTGGTGGATAGCAATTTCCCTGTAAGTGGGACATGGTTATGGCTGATACAAGATCTCTTTCACTAGCTAGGGCTCCGTTGCTCTCTTTCAAGCTCATCATCTTGTTAGGAACATAAATATTTCGCAGGTTCCCGGCTGGAAAAGCATGGTGGCACTTTACACCAGTGAAGAACTTTCTTCAAAGACTCTCTTTTACAAGCCTTGTGACTGCAAAATATATACATGAACAAAGGGAAATGATTATTTCCTTAACTCTACTACCAATTAGTAGATGTATAAAGCAAATGTCACTTCTTTACAATGGTGAGAGAAAGGAAGAACATCACCGGAGAGAAGAAAGAAGACTCTCAGGAGCTTTGTGTTGAGAACTTTAATGACTCATTCCCTAAGGGAGAGAGATTTGCTAAAAGCATTGTTTTCTCTTTCCCCTTTTCAGTGGCTGTAGCAAGGCTCAAGCAAGGACACAAGATACTCTCTACAGAGAATTCATCTAACTAAACATAGACATTGTCAATGAAGACATCTGCAGCTGAGCTAGTCCTCTCAATTCCCTTGACAGTTAATGGAAAGAAAGAGTTGCCTGTAGGTTGTGATTTAGCTTATACCTGGGACACCTACTTTAGGACAAGATGCACCCCACAAATGCATAATATGCTCCACTGACTACAAACTGAGCCTGAGATAAATAGCTTGTATATAGACATCTAGGCTGTATGCATTTAAAGTGAAGTGAGATGAACCCTTCCGCTACTGACTTTTAACATGAACAGTTTCCATGTAAGGAGTCGTATTATTTGCAGCCAAAATCACAGCCTTGTTTTGATTATTTGATTTTTTTTTTTCCTGAAGCTGCAGTCCATTACACTCACTCATGCAGATTGTAATGATGTATTGTATATTCTTTTTTAAATCTTATGTAACAGTTCTAGTGTGTAACAATGTCATGGTAATTAGAATCACAGTTTAGATTATTATGAGGCATTTTCTGCTTGGCTTGTGCTTTTAAAACATTATTTCTCTCATTTGGCAGCCATACTGCCAAGGATGTGGCAATGCGGGGGAGATGTGTAAATCATCCACTAAAGTTTCTATCCCATATGAAAGCTAGTGACACCCCAGGAAAGTAATAATCATCCTTCACTCTGTTTTCAATATCAATCCATGAGAAAACTTCCTCCCCTCCTTGAAATTTTTCTTCCAAAACCAAGCAAAGAGGGCAGAAATTGAGACTGCCTGGTAACTCGGAGTGCAGCTGAGGCTGCACTACCAAAAGCACCTGCAGAGAACCTCCCCAGGCCATCTCATGGGGCAGGTTCAGAGCGCATCGCTCTGCGCTTGCCGAGGGATAACTGCTACTGCAGTGCCCGTGTTCTACCACTGCTCTGCTACAGTCTGCTTCTGCCTCCGAAAAGAAGTCCCAGGCTGAAGAAGAACTGGATGAAGCAATCAGTAGGTTAGCGTTCGGAGAACCAGCAAGTATCTAATTCAGGTTTTTGTAGCAGTGTATGTAGTCAAGGCATTCTTGGCCCTCTAACAAATTTCTTTTGATTCCCAGTTGAGCTGTTTCATATGTTTGGTGTGCCCATGGCTCTGGCAGAATAAACATGCACCTGAGGAGGCTGCTGCCAATACTGATGTGCGTTACTACTGCAATGGTGGCGTTCACTGTAGCTCCTCCAGACATGGCCCGTCCTTCGGATATGGACTCCACTTTTCTAACCAGTGACTTGGAGTGTGAGAGCAATTGGCTGGACTGGTAAAACAGCAGCTAGCTGGCAGTGTGGAAACTCATAACAGTTGGCCAAGCAGCCTGGAACAGTTTGTAAGGAAAATGAGGGGTTAAATGACAAATAACAAGGTATACATTGCCACTAAGCTTCTAAGAAGTCAAGGCAGGAGTACAGCTGGAATACCTAGAAAAATTAACGTTGAAGTTTGACACCTCAAAAACCTACCCTAATTGTAACAGAACCTGGCAGCGTACATTGTGAGCAGTGCATAAAACAAATGTGTGTGAATACCAAACAGCGATATGGTTAAAACCAGGAATAAGGACTTTCAAATTGGACAATTAGATTGTGCAGGAATGGGGGGTAAGTCCTTTGTTTTGCTTTAGGAGTTTAGGTAAGTTACATCAGCTCCCTGTATTTTGATTTTCTCATCTCTAATACTGAGATGAGAAACACGTATACACAGACTTCTTATTTTCCTCAGTATGAGGAGATGCCTTGTTCAAGGAACAGCATGGAAGTAATTTCTGCCCCTGCTGAAGCGAGAATGGATTAGCTACCACTGACAAGCTGTCACCATCATTTTGCCTTGGCCGGTATGATAACCAGTCCCTGTTTCCACTACAGTTTACCTTTCTTTTTAAGGGTAGAAACACAAACTACTGTATCCATGAATAAAACATGCTGCCCTACAAAGAAATCATTTCCCCTCCAAGTCCAGTGATTGTCCTGACAAAATCATCTCTCAAACATCACAAAAATAATGAGACGTAGCTGAACACAAGGAGAGAACTTGGAAAAAGGAACAAAGTTAATAAATAAGGATTGGGGAAAGCACAGGAGAATTCTTTGTGAGACAGACACGAAGTTCAGAAATGAGAAGATTTTAAATGGTCAGGATGTCAGGAGGGCGTTAAAAAAACATTCTGAGAGCAGACTTCAGCTTAGGGAGAGCTCTGTAATTCCCTTAACTTCAGTACAATTTATTTCAAGTCAGTCAAAAAAGACCCCAAATGTATACGACACAGTACTGCAGCTATGAGGAGATGAGTAACCGGGCTGGGAGCTGGAGAGGTGAGTGCAGGAGGGAACACCCGACCCCTCTCGGCTGCAGGCCTACAGGCATACAGCTGCGTGCGGTGGCCCCCACCACCCTTGAAGGAAGTCCATGGGACCTGCTCAGCTGCAGACCCCTGGCCCTGAGCCCTGCCTCTGGCTCTTCCCCATCCGCTTCCCCTACAGCCGATGGCTCGGAAGCGCTGGCACATCTGCTGCCCCGGGAGAGGGGCTCTCTCCGGTCCCACCACTTCTCATCCTCGTTTCTTGTGCAAGAGAAGCACTCATCCCAGCAGGCATGTGGGCAAGTGTTGTGGTTTAACCCGGCAGGCAGCTAAATACCACACAGCCGTTCGCTCACTCCCCCCCGCAGTGGGATGGGGGAGAGAATTGTGGGTTGAGATAAAGACAATTTGATAGGACAGAAAAGGAAAATAATAATACTGATAAAAGAATACACAAAACAAGTGATGCACAGTGCAACTGCTCAGCACCCACTGACCGATGCCCAGCCAGTCCCCTAGCAGCAGACCCCCAGCCAGCTTTCCCCCAGTTTATATACTGAGCATGACATCACATGGTATGGAATATCCCTTTGGCCAGTTTGGGTCAGCTGTCCTGGCTGTGCCCCCTCTCAGCTTCTTGTGCACCTCCAGCCTTCTCAGTCGGTAGAGCACGAGAAGCTGAGAAGTCCTTGACTAGTGTAAGCACTGCTTAGCAACAACTAAAACATCAGTGTGTTATCACATTATTCTCATACTAAATCCAAAGCACAGCTCTATACCAGCTACTAGGAAGAAAATTAACTCTATCCCAGCCAAAACCAGGACAGCAAGACATTTATTTCTTCTGCTCTGCCCTTAGAGGGGTGCTGCTCGCTACAAGCCAGCATGAGACTGCCGAGCCCTGTAGGCCTGCTTAAGGAGAGCGGTGCATTCACACTGCCCGAGGAGCGGAAGAGAAATCGGATGAAAACTATGGCATTAGGTTAGCCGGTAACTTGCACACATTGCTCCCTCCCCTGCCCAGCACTGCTGTCAAGGAGGACTGGGGCGGCAGGGCCTGACTCTGTCCATCTCCCAGCTGGGCTGGCCCCATTCTTGTTGCCCACCAGGAGGAGAAGGAGGCCAGCAGGCACGCAAGGCGCCTGCGCCGGCCCAGGGCTGTACCCCAGCCTGACCCCCCCTCCTCAGCTCCCCACCTGCCCCCAGCAAAGGCTACTCCTTACTGCAAATTTGTTCACTTTAGCTATAGGAAATAAAAACTTCCAACACCAAATTTAAGCTTCTGCAATGTATTACTATTAACGGATTCTTATACTTAATTAATGCCCACAGAATCTAGTTAAGACTCTACAAAAATTCTTAATTAAGCATGCAGAGAGCTGTCTTTGGGACAGTAGTTTCAAGCTTGTATATACTCAGCTAGTAAAGGCTAAAAATGAAGCACATATTACCTTATCATATGAACTCAGAAACTTGGATCTGTGGTGTTCGTTCACTTCATGGCCATTTTAAAATCAGTCTCGGGAGGCTCCCAGGATACAGTTTCAAGTACCAAGCTGTAGAGGAAGTGCTGTTCAACTTGCTTAAGGATTGTTAACATCAATTCGTCAAATTGATTTCTATTTCTTGTTTTCCCCAGCTTTCCGAAAGGGTCTCCTCTTTGCCTTTTTTCATGGCACGCTGAATGATGTAATTCTGGCTGTGTTCTCCATTTGTGAGTGTCAATAGCCAGGAAGATTTATAGCTCAAGGATAAAAAACTCCTCCAGCTATGGTCTCCTCTTGTCCTTCAGTCTGGTAGTCAGAATGAGGGAATTAATTTTAAATTGACTGTAACGTTGAATTTAACTAACGTTGAATTACAAATTCAGAATGTTACATCTTTGCTACATATGTTCCAATATATAATAGTTTGTGCTAGTCAAAATGATAAGGAAAAAACCTCCAAATTTTTCAAGATGAGTTACAAAATTTTTACTTGGTGTTTCTTATTTGTGGTGATGCTGTGATAAAACCTAAAAACATGTTAAAATGTTCTCCTCTCTATATTACTGCTTATAGTAATCCCCTAAAGCAAATTTATTCATTTATTTTCTTACCTATTTTTCTTTCATGTTGGGAAATTTTAAACTTGATCTAAGAATATATCTGAAGTTCCAACGTTAATAAATGAATGCCAAGTAGGATCAGGCTCAAACGCAGCTACATTAAAGCACAGAGTCCTTAAGTCACATGATTCAAATTTCTTGAATTTCCTGTATTTTTCATCCACTAATTTATTTTCTGGGACCACGCTTTACCATTGCTACACAAGTTAATAGTATCTGTAAATGCTCCATACATAAAATGAAGCTTGTCCATATTCTTGTGCAGTGGGAAAGTGCATCTTAACAAGCAAATGAACCATTTGGTTCACACAAAAGACAAATTAGCACTTTATTCATTCACAGCGTACATAGATCCTACACGTGTACATTCCTCCTTGCGCCGCGACTGTCCTGGAGTTGTTTTCTCCTATCTCCTACCTATTTGAAGGATGCCAGCATTGTTACATTACTAAAGTAACCCCAACATTACTGAACTAAAATAGGTTCTAGATCCTATTAGGTGATGAGCCCAAATATCTCTATATGCCCCATGTCTCGTGCACAAGACACAGACTTCCATGCTTTGCTGTATTGGTAAGCTGTAAATAAAATTACTATGTTCTTCTTCCTTGGTAGGTATCACTTCTCTGAGCTGTAATTCTGAATGAATTATTATTGAACTGACCGATGGGTTTCATAATAAAAGAGAAAGGGCTCTTAATAGGAAACTGAGCGAAAAAAGATGTTTCCTAATTTTTTTTTTTCATTTTCATTTGGTAATATGTAGAACTAGCTGTGATACCTACAAAAAGCTTATGGTGAGTTTTCTGCATTTTTAAATAGTCTCCTCAAAACACCCTGCATTTACCATTATTATGTGAGATTTGGATCACTACCTTTCTGGTTGGTTCCTGCAGAAGTGGCACAAGAGCAGAATATGACAGATCCAGAAAAGAGATTTCATATTACTATTGCCTTTTTAGAGCATTTTAAGCTTTATTAGCAAAACACTTTCAACTTTGAATTGAGTGATGGAGCTCCTTGGCATTATAAAACAGCTTTCAAAACCACTGTTTTAGTTTCCAAGATGAAAAAGCTTAATACCAAAATCATTTGTTTCCAACTATAACAGTATCTGGCATAACGGGATATTGTAGGAATAATTCCCAGCTCTTGGTGAGTGTGGATGGTTTTCTCTTCCACAGTAAGAGCGGAGGAATGCAGTGGAAGGGTCAGTTTTGAGCTCGGCAGAAAGCGGCGTATGTGATTTTAGGCAAGTCATTCAAGACTATGTCCAAAAAAGGCAGCAGGCAACACTTACAGTGCATAACTTCAGGATCCAGTCTCCTCTTACAGTGCAGGTGGAGGGCTGCGTGTCTTAGGAAGCAATCCAACACAACCGGGGAGCTGCCTAAATCTAGCTAGCAGAGAGATCAGAGTGATCGCTGAGAACAGTAACTGGACTGAGCGCCTGTGAGGTACCGTCTCCTGCCTCCTGCTGAGACAGAAAGTTGTGGTCAGGTGCAGAAGCACAGAGCTAGACGTCCGGGGAACTGAAAGCCCGAACCCCTCCCAAACACTTCAAACACACATTTCTCAAATTTCAGTTCCTTCAGCATTAGGTGGCAGCTGACAGGGCTTTTAAAAGGATCAAAAGTTTGGATTTATATGCTTAAAAGTTCTGTGTCCCACATTAGGCATTACAGCTAGCTCAGCAATCCAGCAGCACTGAACTCTGCAAGCTAATTTCTCATTTTACCTCAGCTATTTCAGTGTTACCCTGTAATGTGCAGAGCAGGTGTGTGCTAAATCCTTTATGATCTGGCACATAACCATTCTGCATTCATTCCTTTACCTGTAAAACAGGAGTAATAGTTCCCTACCCATAGGAATACTGTAAGAATAAATACATAAATGTTTTTGGAAGTATTCAGGTAATACAGACACTGGCATTGTAAAATCAGCTGTAAGTACAGCTGTGCTATACAAGGTCTAAACAGTTCAGTGATCTAGAAGATCAAAAACCACTTTCGAGGGAAGGAAAATTAGGCATATAGTGTCTTTCTAGACCACCATTTGAATTCCAGTTGAGGCCTTTTAGCTATCATTGAAGTCATTACATGTAATTACACTGTAGACTGTATTAAGAATTGGTAGTTTATTCTAGTTCAGAGGAGGCAACACAGTAAATACAGAAACAGTTTTCTTAATACTAGGGTACATTTGTTGATGGAGCTAGGGGATTAATTTTGAGTATGGAGTCTGACGCATTTCCCAGAAGAGATCTTGTCAGAGTTGAATTCTATGATTCCGTGATTCTATTCTGTGATTCTATGAATGTCAGACAAGTAAGTTTCTGGTGGTATTTTCCAAAAACCAGTTCCTTCAGCATACATGAAGATAAAAATCCATCGCCATTTCTTGATCACCTTCAGTGGAGATACATTTATTTCTTAACAACTACACAGTATTGAAATCGGGAGCCTTCTTTACTAAGCAACTCTTCTCTGTGACTGGTGGTCAGCAGAAGCCACAGTGTCAGAAAACAAATGCCGGAGGCAGAGGTGGGCACGGCCTGGCAGCCGGCCCCTAGCCCCACTCCCGGCTGTATGCCTCCTCAGGGCTTCTCCGACTCATTGCCAGAAATCTGTCGCTGTGGTGGTTCACTGCACATGGGGTGGCCGGTGCAAGTGCAGAGAAACGGGTGGCTCATCCGTTGATGGCTCCTCCTCATTTCCAGGAGCCGGGGGGCATGAAACGTACTGGCAGTTCACAAGCTGAAAATAAACCAAAGTGGGCACCTCCTCACGCCGTGCGTATTCAAGGTGTAAAACTGCACCGTGCAAACCGGATGCGGAAAGTTTATGCGAACTGTAAAATAAGAGAAATTAATGTGCAGCCCTTAGTGCCATCTCCGGTTCAGGCTAACCCAGCAGCGACGCTGCATTTTAATTCAGCTAAGCCAGGCCTCTCCGTCCGCGGGCAGGACAAGCACAGGGTGCCACGGAAAAGGCCTCTCTCCCGGTCACTGCGCTCCCGAAGCAAACACAGATTGAAAAAACCCCAAACCCGCGACGGGACAAGTGCCAGCTTTTTAA